>NC_083881.1:54225088-54525188 GCF_032452875.1 Bos javanicus | reverse complement strand
GTGTGTGTGTGTGTGTGTGTGTGCATGCAGGCTAAGTCACTCAGGTGACTCTGTGACCCTGTGAAGTGTAGCCCTCCAGGCTCCTCTGTCCATGCAATTTTTTAGGCAAGAATACTGGAGTGGGTTGACATTTCCTAGGGAATCTTCCAGACCCAGGGATCAAACCCGTGTCTCCTGTACTGAAAGCAGGTTCTTTACCCTGCACCACCTGGGAAGCCCTCATATATGTATATTATCCACATATAATCCAAACATACATTACCAACCTATATATTAATTGAGATATGAGAAACCCAGCACTATGTTTTATGTGACAGGCACGTGTCTACCATTTTAAGAGAGGCACACATTTTGTCTTCTTCTGTAAGACTTTAATCTAGGTGGCAGAGTCTGATTATGTAGCAACTGGGCTTACTCTCCCCAAAGAAGGCTCCTCTGACAGACTTATTTGCCATGTGTTCTGGATCAGTGCTCACAGGAAACAAGTTTCCTAGCTGCTCTCCTTTTCTCACCAAAATGACATCAACTGTTAGATAAATGTGTCAGTGGAAATTATGGTGGTTTCACAGAATCCTCAGGAAACTCCTTTCATGAATACAAAACACCATTGGCAGAAACCTAAACCTCTATTTCTTAATAGAAATAGGAATTGTTTGAGAATAAGTGCTATTTGATGCTTTGTAAATTGTGGGCATTCAAAATGGCAAATACCCTCAGAAGCTCTTTTCCTGAAGCTATGACATAAATCTTTCTTACTTTTTGATAAAAGACAAGGCTGTCCAAAGTGAAGAATTTAAAGTTCTAATTTTACACGGGCACATTGTCTTAGATGGGACATAATTTGCAAATAACATACCCTCCAATTTGCCAACATAAATATATGTGATCAGTTCCAAGATTTACTTTTTCCACAAACTCTCTTTTCTACTAGGACTCAAACAAGGGTAAAAATGAGCTGGAAGAACTTCAGTTACAATTATGTGAATAAAATAATTA
The DNA here is from genome assembly GCF_032452875.1 of Bos javanicus. Taxonomy (NCBI): domain Eukaryota; kingdom Metazoa; phylum Chordata; class Mammalia; order Artiodactyla; family Bovidae; genus Bos; species Bos javanicus. Next base: position 54,524,192 of record NC_083881.1, on the reverse strand, counting down.
GTATAATAACATGTTCACTTTGGAAAGGAAAGGCTTCCTCAGAGGGATAATGGGCATAATACCTACAGGAGATAATCCTACTAATAACTATAGGAAAACAGGAGGTGAAACACTGGCCATAAAAAGGTAGTAATTACCTGTTTTATGATACAAGCAGTTCCTTTCTTCCATCACAGGAGAGCACTGTTCATCTATGAAACATCTTGTTTTAAGGAAATAACCAGAGCTTGTGTGATCCAGAAGAGGTTTGATGTGGCAAATTATATAGCCCTTATTATTGAATCACAGCTATAAAAGAGAAACACATTCTTATAGAGAAAATGGATCCATATGTACGCGATTTTGTAAGCTGTCAGTGTGTCGGCCTTGAAATCTTTTGACAGAGATTCACATGTATGAGTTTTTCTAATGAAAAGATGTAAGACTCTAAAAATCCCCAATGATACGCAAGATATATTTCCTCTCTGAAAGAGAAGTAATTTACATCATGCTTTGTAATTTAAGTATTTCATTTAAGAGCTGATCTCAACTAACACAGCAACACAATCTAAATACTCAGTAAACGTTTAGTACCCAGAACAACCTGGGAACAGTCACTGTGGATGTGCTATGCATGTTTCTTGGTCAAGTAACGTTATGAGACTGTATTTCTAAGTACTATTTTTCCTTTACAAGGATCAGGGGGATTTAGCAAAAGATGTGATTATTTCTTATGAGGATGTTTAGCAAGGGATTTTATTTTTCTCAAGAGCTGTGAACAAGGAATGTTATCTTGAGGATTTTCCACATTAGTTATATAAGAAAACTGTAGTGTTTCTAAATCATTTCATTTACAGATGGCAATGCTAACACTAAATGCTAATTTACTTTAGTGCTTTAAATTTATCATATCAAAAATGCTATGTAGAAACTAATTTGAAGAGTAGAAGCTGTTTTATGTTTTTGTTTATTTTTTTAAATCACTTTCTAAAGTTAAGTCCAAATTTATCCTTTGTGATTGGATGCTTCTGAGCCTCATAATCAGGAGATGGCCAGGAGAGTAGCTTGAGGTTAGCAATCCATCTTTCCTTCTTACCTCCTTCATCTTTACACCCTTCCACCACCACTTCTTTCTCTAGCCTGGATTTCTGGCTTTCATGACCACAAAATTGTTTCTTTCTGTATCTAAAATAGCCAATGATATTTATTGATAATTCAGCTGATGGAGATGAGAGTCCAAACCTCTTCTCCCTGTAACTGTCCAGGAGCAGGAAAGAGGAGTGTGTCCCAGAATTCTCTGGAGAGCACCCTTGCAAATAAGCATTATCTAAGGCAGTTAGAAAACATGAAGCTTCCTGCTAATGTGTGATGATCAATGCTGAACTCTTCATTTTCCAGTCTCTCTCATCCTTTTAAAGAAATGCATATTTGCAGGGACTAAACTTTAAGTAAGTTCCCTCAAGACTGATTTTCCTCAAATATTTTATTAGAAGAATCCCACATATTTGTGAATTTGGCAGTGCCTAAAGTATTAATTTTTAAAATTTTAATACAGATGTCTCATCCTGGGTATACAAAGGCTGAGAGCAGTAAATGGAAACATTTTATATAACATGAATAACTTAGGCTTCACTTTCACATAAAATCATCTAGAAGAAAAGTAGATAAGTACAAATCCTTAAATAACTTGGGCTTCTCTTTTGAAAAAAGAAACCTATCGTTTTTTATTTGGACATTATTGATTATTGATTTCTAGCTGTGCCCTTTCACACTAGAAAATCATTACATCATTACATTATAGATTATTCTTTTCAAAGGATAATGATTACTACACTAATTTACATCTATATCATTACACTGTGAATTATTCTTTTCAAAGGAAAATGATTACTACACTAATTTATTATCCTATTTTTTTAAGTTATCTACAATTTCAAGTTTATTATTTATAAAATTCAAATCTGAAGAGTACTGAAGGGAATTTCATGGAAATATAATGCATTTTAAAAGAAAATTTCCAGTATCTTGTATTAGATACAAATAAAGCTAAGAATCTTATTTAAATAGGTGAATTGAGTATGTGCATGAGTGCCTGCATGCTAAGTCACTTCAGTCATGTCCAATACTTTACAACCCTACAGACTGTAGCCCTCCAGGCTCCTACGTCCATGGGATTCTCCAGGCAAGAGTACTGGAGTGGGTTGTCATTCCCTTCTCCAGGGGATGTTCCCAATGTAGCGATCCAGTCTGCATCTCTCGCATCTTGAGCACTCAAATCTAGATGGTCACCTTTCTTGGTATGAAGTGAGCGTTGTATGGGCTTCCCAGTGGAGTCTGTGGAAAGGAACCTGCCTGCCAATGCAGGAGATGACATGTAGGAGATATGGGCTTGATTTATGCATTGGGAAGATCCCCTGGAGAAGGGCATGGCAATCCACTCCAATATCCTTGCCTGGAGAATTCCATGGACAGAGGAGCCTGGTGGGCTACACAGTCCATGAGGTTGCAAAGAGCTGGATTTGACTGAAGAGATTTAGTATGCACACAGGAGCATTCCAGTGTGAAATCAAACTGAACACAGAAGAAATCTTTTTGACCATGTAAAAAGCTCCTTGGTTTATATTTGTTTGGTTAAATGCAATATATTTAGAAAATATTCAGTGACTTAAAAATAGCATACTCAGAATAATGATTTTGGAGGATGAAACTTTCCCCAAACATCAGAGAACAAATTGAATGATACTTTTATAGATATTTTTTTCCTGTTGTAGGAGTAACTACCAGCTCCTTGTTTGTAAGAATATATTATGTTTTCTATATCAACATATTATTACCCAGTAATGCTCATCCTTCAGAGAAGGCAATGGCACCCCACTCCAGTACTCTTGGCTGGAAAATCCCATGGACAGAGGAGCCTGGTAGGCTGCAGTCCATGGGGTTGCTAGGAGTCGGACACGACTGAGCGACTTCACTTTCACTTTTCACTTTCATGCATTGGAGAAGGAAATGGCAACCCACTCCAGTATTCTTGCCTGGAGAATCCCAGGGACGGGTAAGCCTGGTGGGCTGCCATCTATGGGGTCTCATAGAGTAGGACACAACTGAAGTGACTTAGCAGCTGCAGCAATGCTCATCCTTATTTATTTAATATTTAGTTTCAAAATTACTTTCATAGAAATGATACTATTTTCCCCCAAAGAGACTCTTTTAAACCTAACCTCTACCAAATCTATTTTTCTGTAGTATTTTTCTAGTTCAACTTTATTATGATTTTTAAAATTATAAGAGTTGAGATCTTCTTAAAGATGCAGTATTCAATCAGAAATGAGGTAAATTATAGAGTCAAACCTGCTTTAGCTATGTTCTTTAACACCTTCCGTTTAAGAAAAATCTTGTCATGTGGTCTTTTGTAGTTAACTTTGATGTAGGCCCCTTAGGGATTAGTTACTTCTAAGATAATGCTTTCATTCTTATATATAATATCTATAATTTAGGGACTTTTATTTTTTATTCCTAAATGCTCAATATTAGATATATTTGAAGTGTCATGCTGTGTGGTTATCTACAACATTTGCCGCCTAGTTTAGTGTTTTAAACCTCTATAAGTTAAAAAACCAAATGTATTCAAGTGCACAGACAAGGCTTCTAAGTTAAAAAAAAATAGAGTCTCTCTGAAGCAAGCAGATTTGGAGTTGTTTCTCAAAAATAAAGAAAAAAATAAAGAGGCAAAAATTTGGGTGATTTAAGCAGAAATAAATGTTATTAAGATGATATTGGTACTCACAGGATCAACAGGAAGGATGGAGATCTACACTGAGGATGTCAGTCAGTTCAGTCCGTCAGTCGTGTCTGACTCTGTAACCCCATGAACTGCAGCACGCCAGGCCTCCCTGTCCATCACCAACTCCCAGAGCTTACTCAAACTCATGTCCATTGAGTCGGTGATGCCATCCAGCCATCTCATCCTCTGACATCCCCTTCTCCTCCTGCCCTCAATCTTTCCCAGCATCAGGGTCTTTTCAAATGAGTCAGTTTTTCGCATCAGGTGGCCATAGTATTGGAGTTTCAGCTTCAACATCAGTCCTTCCAATGAACACCCAGGACTGATCTCCTTTAGGATGGACTGGTTGGATGATCTCCTTGCAGTCCAAGGGACTCTCAAGAGTCTTCTCCAACATCACAGTTTAAAAACATCAATTCTTCAGCATTTAGTTTTCTTCATAGTCCAACTCTCACATCCATACATGACCACTGGAAAAACCATAGCCTTGACTAGATGGATCTTTGTTGACAAAGTAATGTCTCTGCTTTTTAATATGCTGTCTAAGTTGGTCATAACTTTCCTTCCAAGGAGTAAGTGTCTTTTAATTTCATGGCTGCAGTCACCATCTGCAGTGATTTTGGAGCCCCAAAAAATAAAAAAAATAAAGTCATCCACTGTTTCCACTGTTTCCCCATCTATTTGCCATAAAGTGGTGGGACTGAAGGCCATGATCTTTGTTTTCTGAATGTCGAGCTTTAAGCTAATTTTTTCACTCTCCTCTTTCACTTTCATCAAGAGGCTCTTTAGTTCTTCTTCACTTTCTGCCATAAGGGTGATGTCATCTGCATATCTGAGGTTATTGATATTTCTCCCAGCAATCTTGATTCCAGCTTGTGCTTCCTCCAGCCCAGCATTTCTCATGATGTACTCCCTAACCCTAACCCTAACCCTAACCCTAACTCTAAACTCTGCATACAAGTTAAATAAGCAGGGTGACAATATACAGCCTTGACGTATGGTACAGTTATAAAAATGGTGAACCAGAAATCACCTGCAGCCTGTTAGTAGTCCAGGAAGCCTGTACCACCAACACCACTAGCTCCCAGCTTCAGGTAATATCACTGCCTCCAGGTATCTCACCAACTCTTTGTTTCACTATCTCTTGCTTCAAAGTTTGGGTGAATACATTTGACTGTGAAGCCTAGGTCACGTGCTTACTATATGTGTGGGAGCTTCAGACATGTTTGAGGCATTCCAGATTCTATGATATGAGGACATTCGTAATATGAAAGGCTTTGCAATCACTGGAGGAGACTCAGCTAATGAGCAGCCAAAAAGAAAGGCATGTATCCTTCTTATATACACTTGCTTTTCCTCATACCAGCTATCTGTGATGGGATTTATTTATCTTGGTTTTTATGGCCAGATAAAATTGGGGTAACTGCATAAAATATTATTATATAAAACCTCTCTTTTGGGAAATATACAAATATTCACTTTAAATTCTTGTCATAATAATGTGCTGCAATGTTAAATTTGGGGGCATAATTAATTAGGTACATTTCAGTTTTATTGGTCCATTACTATAGTGGAAAATGATGCAATTAAAATTTTGAGACTGAAGAAAAAAAAACCTAAGGAAATCAAAAATGAAAAGGATATCTAGAACATAAATGGAGTTTATAGGTTATGACAAAACAGATTATTGTGCCAAAATGAAATACATCAAAGACAAACATGTATCATATGTTCCAAGTCTCACTAAAGAGAAGAGGACAGGTGTTTCTGTATTCATTGAATTGACTCTGTTAAACAAGTTTCTGCTTTTAAAATATAAATGGAGTTAGTTTCCTTTTGAAGTTGTTCAGTAGTATGCTATAAATATACTTTCAAAGTACTTTTTAATACCCAAGTCTCATTTTCTCTTCACAAGAAGTGCAGCTTGGAGGAAAAGAGGAGTAAAGTCTTACAATCCGTCAAAGCCTTGTCTAATCCAGACTAGAGTGTGAGGCTGCCAGGACACTGGTCTCCAAGGGGTAGCAGGTCCTCTGCTGCTTTTCTCCCATGAGGAGAATGCATTGGAAGTCCCACTTGGTCTACCATTTTCAAACTGTGTGGCAAAAAAAGGAAGCTATTGCTAGCTTCAAATAAATCACCTTAGTTCGGCCTAAATTTAATGAAAAAACAGACTGTAATAAGGGATACCCAAGCTCCTCACTATACCCTTTGCCTCAAAGAGTATAAAACAGCAGTGCATGTAAATAGAACTGTTATCACTTTTTCGTGTTTTGAGCCACATGAGCAGTTTGTGACTGACTCCACTTCAAAGAGCGAGAAGGCAATGGCACCCCACTCCAGTACTCTTGCCTGGAAAATCCCATGGACAGAGGAGCCTGGTAGGCTGCAGTCCATGGGGTGGCTAGGAGTCGGACACGACTTCACTTTCACTTTCACTTTTCACTTTCATGCATCGGAGAAGGAAATGGCAACCCACTCCAGTGTTCTTGCCTGGAGAATCCCAGGGACGGGTAAGCCTGGTGGGCTGCCGTCTCTGGGGTCGCACAGAGTTGGACACGACTGAAGTGACTTAACAGCAGTGGCAGCCACTTCAAAGAAGGTTGCAGAAATAAGGTTTGCTATACCTTTTACTACTAACTTGTTGAATTAAAATGAGCCTTTGTTGTTAACATTCCCACATGCAAATGGTAAACTATTTGGTTTTGAATAGTTCAAAATTCAAAACTAAAATGGTTTTGAATTCAAAAAATGAATAGGAAGAAGAAAGCATTTATCAGTCCCCACAATTTTTTTTTTAGATTTTGCTTCCTAAGGTTAGTAATGAAGCCATGAAGTCAGCATTCTTTTTTTTTTCTAGGACTCTATACTTTCATGTACTCCAGGAGAAATAGCCAGTGGTTATTTCCAAGCCTGAATTTCAATATCTTGATCAATTTAAATATATCCCTGTTCTTGTAAGCAAATGCTTTGGCCACAGATCAGACAGAGGCCTATCAGAAACAAAGATTTTTTTTTCTTTCTCTTTTTTAATATAAGTGATTTAACTAAACAAAATTTTTAATGCCTACTGTCTATAAAAGAGTATAAGTTGTGGTAAAATATGATGTTATATTAGAAAGAGCTTCAAGGAAAGAAGTCTTTGGTTGAAAATCTGTCATCTCAGTGTGTGATATTGAGTAAATCACCCATCTATTCTAAGTCCAAATTCCTAAATTTGTGAAATGGCCTAATAATAGTATGAGATTACTGGGAAGAGTAAGAAACACTGAATTTTTGGAAGTACTTTGGTAGCTTTAAAGCAGTTACTAATATTACTAGTTCTAAGAAAAAAATAGATATAATATAACTTCAAAAATATTATTCCCATTTCCCTGATATTTACAATATTCTTGGTATGCTCAGATGTAGGTAGATAGATGTGTGTGTGTGTGTGTGTGTGTGTGTGTGCGTGCATGCGCACACACACACACACATGCAGAGTTGCTTAGTCATGTCAACTCGTTGCAACCCATCGACCATAGCTTGTCAGGCTCCTCTGTCCATAGGATTTTCCAGGCAAGAATGCTGGAGTGGGTTGCCATTTCCCCCTCCAGGGGATCTTTCTGACCCTCCTGTGTCTCTGTATTGGCAGGTGGATTCTTTATCTCTGAGGCATGTGGGAAGTCTAGATAGATAATAAAGCAAGGGGAAAATCTGTTGATAAAGTGAAAAGAAAGATGATGATTATTGTGAAGGAAAATAGTTGGTGCCATTGTTTTGAATGCTATTTACCTTGTTATATATAGTAACATCTTTTAAGTCTTGAGCAAATGGAAGTATCAGAGTAACAGAACAAATGGATTACAATACTAGTGTATTTAGAATAGTGTCTGTATCAGACTGCCCGGTTTTCAAATCCTAGATCTGCTACTAATTATCTATGTAACCTTTGCAAGTTTTTTTCAGGTCCCTCTGCTTGAGTTTCTTCATCTGTAAAAAAGACATATTGCTAATACCTAGCCCATGGGGTTACTTTTATAAATGAAATGGAATAATACAGTTTTAATAAAGTGCCCCTGACCAGGACATGGCACACAGGACTCAAACTATGTTATTTTTTAAATCATTGTCACATCTTTGCACTTGTATCACCTAAATATCTGTTCATCTTTTAGATTATGCTGTTTTTTTCCCAATTAGACTTTATAGCCCATGATAAATTGTCTTTGCATTGACTTAAAACACAAATGTACAGAATTTCTATATAGTAGTCAAAGGTGGTTTTTTTATTTTAATTTCATTCTTTCCTTTTCCTCCATCCCTCCATTCCTTCCATATTTGTAGTTCTCTTGTAAAGGCTAGATATAACTCTGAAAGTGAAAGTGTTAATTGCTCCGTCGGGTCCAACTTCTTGAGACCTCATGGATTATAGACCGCTACACTCCTCTCCAGGCAAGAATACTGGAGTAGGTAACCATTTCCTTTTCCAGGGGACCTTTCCCACCCAGAGATTGAACCTGGGTCTCCTGCATTGCCAGCAGATTCTTTACTGTGTGAGATACTAGGGCAGCTCTATACATAACTATAAGCCATTCCTAACAATTGTGTAATGTGGTGGAAATCTTTTGGCATAAGAGAACAAGCTTTGATCATGGTACTGAACAACCTTACACAATTTGCTTTACTTTCTCTGACACTCATCTTTCTCATGTGTAGTATGAGAGCACAATACACCTGTTTTTGAAAGAATGTGTGTAAAGTGTCTGACAGGTAATAGCCATTCTGAAAAATAGTCATTATTATTGCTATTACTTTTCTTCCATATGTATAACATTTGGATTATTTTTCTGAGCTTTTCAAAGTGAGGTATCACCTTTTACTAAGTTGAACCCAGGGATTAGAATGCTTTTAGAACTTTTAAAATAGATTGCCCATATTGTTGGCCTTCATGGCTTAATGTGCTTATATAATCAGGACACTGTGGAGGTTTAGGCCATTTTCTGTACTTGGGGATCTGTCACTCAGAAGTGTAGCATAGTGGATTTGTGTCTAGGCCACTAGAAGGCAGCTCCTTTTGCAAACACTCAGACATTACTTAGCACGTTATATGAAGGTATAACTGTAACTTAGTACTATTGCTGCAAGATGGAATCTTTTATGACATTTCTTGTCTATTTAAAACACATCTTTAAATTACATTATGGTCCCTAGAATACTCTTTCTACTTGGTAGCAAAATCCCCATGAGTTGATAATGGATGCTTTTGAAAATCTTTGCAGACTCTTCCCTTATAGTATTGCTGTAGCTCTTATCACTGCTATTTGGTAACTCTGCAATACCATGGGGTATATTTTAGCTCATGTTCATGTTATAGAGGTGATCATCTAACTTCTGCTTCGTTTTTGAGGGCTGGTAGTATCTTGAACCATGGCATGAATAAATAGAGCTGTGACTTCTGATAATAGAGCTTTTATTTTAGATTCCATTTACCACAATGAATTTGACCTCATGCATTCTCTCAGGAAATAGGTGCAGTTTAGCTGTATCAGGAAAAAAAGAGCATTTTATGGACTTGCTGAATAGTAAATGTAGATCAACAGTCAATTCACCATACTGCTTTAAAGAATTTTCCCATGGTTTTCCATTACAGAATTGCATTTTTAGGAAATGGTAAATAAGTGTATGATGGTAGCTTCAACGAAGCCCTCAAAACCACTGTTATTTAATAGAAACGTGCAGGCATTCTTTGGTTTTCTATGTAGCTCACTTAAATTGGCTTTCAAGTAGTTTTGGATACTTTTAAATAGTCTTATAAACTTTTAAAAACAGGGGAACTATTTAGAAACAATATTTCTTTTAAGAACAAAGCTAAAAGTCAGAAAAAGGAAAACTAAAGTAAGTTGCACTCAATATTTATAAGTGGCACTAGTGGTAAAGAAACTGCCTGACAATGCAGGAGACATAAAAGACGTGGACTCAACCCCTGGGCTGGGAAGATCCCCTGGAGAAGGGCATGGCCACCCACTCCAGCGTGCTTGCCTGAAGAGTTCCATGGACAGAAGAGCCTGTCAGGCTACAGTCCATAGAGTTGCACAGAGTCAGACACGACTGAAGTGACTTAGCATGCACGCACACTATAGTTAACTCATGTAGAGAAGATACATTAGGAAAATAGCAGGTGACTGGTATCCTAATGCTAGTACTACTGAGTCACACGTATTTGGTAAGATTTTGGCATATTCAAGACTCTCTAAGAGCACTTCCTAAGCTGAAAGTTGTACGAGGGTGAATGTTAGTCTTTTGTACAGTAGGAACTTGCCTTTTCATTCACAACACTGTCTTCTATTGTAATGTCTGATTTATGAAGGTGTTTGAATTGACTTGCTATTCCAGAGTAGGATGATTTGGACTATATTTTTCATTTACTTCTAGATCCACTTCTTGTGAAGGAATTAATTTAGACTCATTTTTACCTGATGATATATGTAGGGATGAGGTCACTCTTATGGATTCAGTAAAGTTTTTAATAAATGAAAACATTTAGATTTAATCACTAATCAAAAATAAATCTGAAGTAAGGGAAAATGTTTCTTTTTTATTGAATGAGGTCCAATGGATTTTTAACTAATAGTCTTATTACTTCCACAATAGAGGGGAGTGATATAATTCTGAGGTAAAAAATAAATTCTTCTTTATGTGAATACCAGTTTATTTGTGACTATTTTGATAGGAACATTTTTGTGTTCACTTTTTGCAAAAGATTTAGGATGACAAATCCAGAGGTTTCAAGTCTGTTTTTCTGACATCTTGGTATCACATCTGTGGGAAAAGATGTGCTGGCAGTGAAGTTTCTCTTGGAATAGTGTTAGTGTTGGGGCTAATTTGACTAGGTGTCTTGTAACAGAGAACCCTGGAGAAGGAAATGGCAACCCACTCCAGTATTCTTGCCTAGAGAATTCCATGGAAGGAGGAGACTGTTGGGCTACAGTCCATGGAATTGCAAAGAATCAGGCACGACTGAGTGACTTTTGCCCTTGTTAACAGAGAAGAGGGACAAGTAGAGGATGGAGTAAATCTGTGGTCAGTACCTTGGAGAGTTCTTAGAAAGGCTCTTAACATCACCTAGGCACCCCACTCCAGTACTCTTGCCTGGAAAATCCCATGGACGGAGGAGCCTGGTAGGCTGCAGTCCATGGGGTCGCTAGGAGTTGGACACGACTGAGTGACTTCACTTTCACTTTTCCCTTTCATGCACTGGAGAAGGAAATGGCAACCCACTCCAGTGTTCTTGCCTGGAGAATCCCAGGGACGGGGGAGCCTGCTGGGCTGCCATCTCTGGGGTTGCATAGAGTTGGACACGACTGAAGTGACTTCACAGCAGCAGCAGCAGCAGAGTGTGTGTACTTATCTAGATATGAATGTAATGTATATCAATACATGTATACACACATATATACATATGTACGCAATAGACCTTTGAACAACAGGGGTTTGAACTGCATTGGTCTACTTATATGCAAATTATTTTCAATAAATACATACTGCACTACTACAAGATCTGTGGTTGGTAGAATCTTGGGTTGTGAAACAAGGATATGAGAGAGCCATAGCTGTATATGCAGATTTTCAACTATGTGGTGGTCATTACTCCTATCTCTACATTGTTCAAAGGTCAACAGTATACAAATTTGTACATACATATGTACACACAAACTCACACATATGTGTCATGTGCATATAAATACACACAAATACATATATTTTTATAATATATGTATTTACCAGTAGACATGAACAATTTTTATATTGATTCAATGTTAGCAAGGGCTGCCCCATAGAGTTATCAACATGTGCAGATTTCAGCTGGGCTGAAGTAATGTTTTACTCTTTACTAAATTATATCCCTGGGGATGAGACAGTATATAACTTTCCTGCTATTTTTTGAAGTATGGATCCCTCTAATGTGCTCCTTGAAAATTCATTCTAATAACAATGGTATTAACTAGAATTTGCTATGTTCTTACTATACTCCAACCAATATGCTAGGTATTTCACACAAGTTTATGAAATCCTCATAAACTATTCTTGCCATTCTAAAGTGTAGAAGACCGAGGTCTAGATAATTTGAATGACGTGTGCAGGATCATGTATGTGGCAATTTGTAGATCTAAGATTTAGACTCAGATACATATAGTTGTAGAATCCATGTCTTTTTTACTACTCTAGGATTTGTCATTAAAATTCTAATGTCATATTGTTTGATCACATCTCATTTCTCTATGGAAGCTGGATGAATAGGAAAAATAATTAACAAGTTGTCTGAGATTAATTTAATAGAGTTGCTGTGTAATTCACATCATTGGAGGAAAAATAATTCTAATAGTCATGACACATACCTGTGGATGAATAAATTTGTGCATTGCAGACACTTAGTGATTATTTAGCAAAAGAGTAATACTGACTACTGAGGAGACACAAGTGCTTTTCCATTTGTTTCATTTCCTCCCCACTGCAACCGTCAGCATACAGGTCAAGAAACAACAGTTAGAACATGGACATGGAACAACAGACTGGTTCCAAATAGGGAAAGGAGTATGTCAAGGCTGTATATTGTCACCCAACTTGTTTAACTTATATGCAGAGTATATCATGCAAAATGCCAGGCTGGAAGAAGCACAAGCTGGAGTCAAGATTTCTGGGAGAAATATCAGTAACCTCAGATATGCAGATGATACCACCCTTATGGCAGAAAGTGAAGAAAATAAAGAGCCTCTTGAGGAAAGTAAAAGAGGAGAGTGAAAAAGTAGGCTTAAAACTCAACATTCAGAAAACTTAGATCCTGGCAAAAACTAAGATCACTTCATGGCACATAGATGGGGAAACAATGGAAACAGTGAGACTTTATTTTCTTGGGCTCCGAAATCACTGCAGATGGTGACTGCAGCCATGGAATTGGAAGATGCTTGCTCCTTGGAAGAAAAGTTATGACCAACCTAGACAGCATATTAATAAGCAGAGACATTACTTTGCCAACAAAGGTCTGACTAGTCAAGGTTATGGTTTTTCCAGGAGTTGTGTATGGACATGAGAGTTGGACTATAAAGAAAACTAAATGCTGAAGAATTGATGTTTTTAAACTGTGGTGTTGGAGAAGAGTCTTGAGAGTCTCTTGGGCTGCAAGGAGATCCAACCAGTCCATTCTAAAGGAAATCAATCCTGAATATTTATTGGAAGGACTGATGCTGAAGCTGAAACTCCAATACTTTGGTCACCTGAGGGGAAGAACTGACTCATTGGAAAAGACCCTGATGCTGGGAAAGATTGAAGGCGGGAGGAGAAGGGGATGACAGAGGATGAGATGGTTCGATGGCATCACCGACACAATGGACGTGAGTTTGGGTAAACTCTGGGAGTTGGTGATGGACAGGGAGGCCTGGTGTGCTGCAGTCCATGGGGTTGCAAAGAGTCGGACACGACTATACTGAAATGAACTGCAACCATCTGGGAGCTGTGAGGGACCACCCATGAAGATCTGCATTGAAGAGTTGCTATAGTAACATTTGAGCACCTTACTAAAGAGGCAACCTACTAACTGTAACCTTGATCTTCATGAGAGCAATATACATTATATACTTTATCGGTCATGAAGCTATGTGTCATCAATAACCTCAGGTGTTTGAATATATTATGAAGTCAGAATATGTTAACTTTGGGACTACAGACTCTTATGTAACACTTCTATTTTTTGAGAAAATAAAAAAAGATGACTTCATTTCTAGTTTAGGCAATTAGTGAATGGGACCAAATATGACATTAATACTCTTTTATATGCCCTAGGAATTAGCACATGAATAGGATTTTTTGTTTTTCAATTTTCCCACTTGAATTTGCTGCACATTGCATGTTGCCTTCTCTCAATTTTCAACATCATAAAAAAGTCAAGTGAAGAAGTGAATTTTGAGCTTTATAATCCAAGCAAAAGAAATGTATTTTTACCTTTTATCAATGTATTTTTAAAATTCTCAGTTTTTCACTGCAATTCAATGTATAGTAGACAACTTATAGTTTAACAATATTAGTTGATCTTTTATAAATCCACCACTTTCATTAAAATTTCTTAGATACCATACTGCTGCTGCTAAGTCACTTCAGTCGTGTCTGACTCTGTGTGACCCCATAGAGGACAGCCCACCAGGCTCTCCTGTCCCTGGGATTCTCCAGGCAAGAACACTGGAGTGGGTTGCCATTTCCTTCTCCAATGCAGGAAAGTGAAAAGTGAAAGTGAAGTCGCTCAGTCGTGTCCAACTCTTAGTGACCCCATGGACTGCAGCCTACCAGGTTCCTCCGTCCATGGGATTTTCCAGGCAAGAGTACTGGAGTGGGGTGCCATTGCCTTCTCCGAGATAACATACTAGTTAACCCTTATTCATCTGAATGCTTATATCATTTAAACAAAAACAAGCATGATAGAGATATAACAACAAGTGCTTCCTATCTCCCAGAAACGAGAAGAAAATTTCTCCAGGCCTTTAATTATTATCTATGTCCTACATCGAGTATTCTGATCACTCTAATGTACTTTTCCCATTTATCCTTCAACTATCAGTTTAAGTCCCACCTTTTTCGGCATGAGTTCCATTCAACTGTACTCATTTCCTACTCCAGTATAAGTATAATCCTTAACATTCATTTGTTACCTATGTGCTTCGAAGTCTTAGAAGTATCAGATTGGAAGTATCAAATATACTAGATCAAAGACTCAGTACCAGTTGGGAAAGTCTTTTCTGACGTAATTAGAAATGTATTTTTCACTAGTAAGATTTGTGCAGTGTTGCTTCCATTCTAGGGCACAGGGAAGATTTAAACCCAGATGCCCTTTGTTAATGCAAGTCAGGTTGAATAACCTTATGTCCAAGTCTCTTATCTTTCTGAGGAAGTCTCTGGGACTAGATCCTGACCCTGACTTTTAAAGAGAATTTCCCAAGATATCTGATTGCTTACTACTAGTCTCATCCTCAAACCTGGACACACATTCTGTAAATATGATTTGGATCTCTTAGCTACAGGAATTGTGCTTGTAAATGATGCTTCTGCTACATAACTTGATCTCTTGGATAGTGAAGTCAGGCCATATTAGAATAAACTTGGACTGTCTGGCTTAGACTGTTCATTCTTCTCTGAAAGTATCCAAGCCTCCATTATGTTTCTCATTTTGGTCCATCACCCCAAGTTTCAGTCAGACTCTTTCTCCTCACCATTTGTGTCAAGCAGACAGGAAGGAAAGGATTTAGGGAGACAGGCTGGTAGAGGGCATATTTAATGGGTATCTGGGCATTGGTATTATTTGAATTAGGAACTGGGCACTGTCTTGCTAAATAAAGATGCCTTGCTGATCAACCCTAGGATGACAATCAGAATCTCTCAATTTACCTAATAGGATACAGACACTAGATATCAAGCAGAAATATATCTACAGGGGATACCTTGCTGCTGCTGCTGCTAAGTCACTTCAGTCGTGTATGACTCTGTGCGACCCCATAGACGGCAGCCCACCAGGCTCCACTGTCCCTGGGATTCTCCAGGCAAGAACACAGGGGATACCTTAGCCATGGGATTAAGCACAGGCAGGGCAAACTCTACACCAGTAGTCACCATAAGGCATGCACTGATTTTTATGTCAGCCTGAGAGGAGAGAGAACTGAAATAATAATGCAGGACTCATTATTAGTTGCCGAGGTTTAACACAGAGGCATCGCGCTGCTGAGCACTGGGTACCCGTGCGTGGAGATGATGACTTTTGATTACAACAGCACTCTCCCCACCACCAGAGTTTCACCTTCCACAGTTTCAGCTATTCATGGTTAATTGCTGTTTGGAAATATTAAATGGAACATTCCAGAAATAATTTACTGTTTCAAATCACATATTGTTCTGAGTAGTGTGATGAAATGTCAAACCATACCTCTTAGGACATGAATCATACACTTGTCTAGCATACCTTGTCCCTTAGTCATTTAGTAGCCACTTCAGTTGTCAGACTGACTGTGGCTATATCACAGTGCTCAAACTCAAGCAATGCTTATTTCACTTAATAATGGCCCCAAAGCCCAAGGATAGTGATGCTGGCAATTCAAATAGCCAAGGAGAAGCTGTAATGTGCTTCTGAATCAAAAAGGTAAAAATTCTTAATAAGGAAAGAAAAGAAACTATGCTGAGGTTGCTAAGATCTATGGTAAGAATGAATCTTTTTTCTGTGGATTTGTGAAGAAGGAAAAAAAACTTCACGCTATTTTGGTACTGCACCTCAGACTGCAAAAGTTATGGGCACAGTGCATGACGAATCCTTAGTTAAGATGAAAAAGGCATTCAGTTTAGTCGCTCAGTTGTGTCCAACTCTTTGTGACCCCATGGACTGCAGCACTCCAGGCTTCTCTGTCCATCACCAACTCCTGGAGCTTACTCAAACTCGTGTCCATTGTGTCGGTGATGTCATCCAACCATCTCATCCTCTGCCATCCCCTTCTCCTCCTGCCTTCAATCTTTCCCAGCATCAGGGTCTTTTCCAATGAGTCGATTCTTTGCATCAGGTGACCAAAGTATTGGAGTTTCAGCTTCAGCATCAGTCTTTCCAATGAATATTCAGGATTGATTTCCTTTAGGATGGATTGGTTGGATCTCCTTGCAGTCCAAGAGACTCTCAAGAGTCTTCTCCAACACCACAGTACAAAAGCATCAATTCTTTGGTGCATTAAACATATACGAAAATATATTTTTAGAGGGGGGACCATATTCATATAACTTTTTTTACAGTGTATTCTTATAACTGTTCTATTTTATTATCAGGTATTGTGTTTATCTCTTATTTTGTCTTATTTACAAATTAAAGTTTATCATAGGTATGTTTGTATAGGAAAAACATTATTCAATGGTTCAATATAGTCCATAGTTTTAGGCAACCACTGGAGGTCTTGGAATGTATCCTCTGTGGATAAGGGGTCATTGATAATGAATCCTTTCCTCTGATTGTGATTGGTCAGAGAATCAGGAAGAAGTTAGTCAAATAAAGTGTCTTTCTGGGCAACTGAGGACCACAGAACTAGTGGAAAAAGAGGTGAGTATGACATAGATTTTGCACATTTGACTGGTAAAGTCTAACTGTTTTTTTTTTTGTGGAGCCTTTTTTTCCTTTCATTTCTATGTACACTAGATTAGATTTTATTTAAGTTCATGTTGATGTTTTTGGTATTATGTTGTATAATTTTATTATTTAACTGACTTGAATTTATGCCAAGGCCAGACCGATATTCAGGAGAACATTCAGAATTATTTGGTGAGGATGATGTAAACATTATAAACTCTTAATTGTTTAGGAACTACTGGATTTTTTCTCCTGTGAATAACAGCTGGTCATTTTCCAAAATATATTAAAAGAGTATGTCCATACTGATACTGTCTGCTGATGACATGATGTTATACATAGAAAATCCTAACGACACTACCAGAAAACTACAAAAGCTCATCAATGAACTCAGTAAGTTGCTGGATACAAAATTAATATACAGAAATCTGTTAAATTTCTATATACTAACAATGGGATATCAGAAAGAGAAATTAAGGAAATAATGCCATTTACTATCACATTAAAAAGAATAAAATACCTAGGACTAAACCTAGCTAAGGAGACAAAGACCTGTTGTCTGAGAAATATTAATATAAGATATTGATGGAATTGAGGATGGCAGCAAACAGATGGAAAGATACACTGTGTTCTTGGATTCAGCGAGCTCTAACAGGGATGGACCTAGGGAGTAAGTGAAGTAAATGAAGTAAGTGAAACACAGAAAGATAAATACCACATGATATCATTCATACATGGAATCTAAAAAAAAGACACAAATTTATTTACAAATCAGAAGGGACTCAGACATTGAAAACAAACTTACAGTTACCAAGAGGGAAGAAGGGTAAGGAGGTGAAGGGAGGGATAAATTAGGAGGTTGGGATGGACATATACACACTACTACATATAAAATAATCAACAAAGACCTACCATATAGCACAGGGAATTATACTCAATATTTTTAGTATAATTATATATATTCCCTTATAATAACCGTAAGGGAAGCAATCTGAAAAGGAATAAATATATGTGTGAGTGTGTGGTGTGTGTGTGTGTGTACATGTGTGTGTATGTGTGTGTGTAACTGAATCACTGTCCTGTATACCTGAAACAAACACAATATTATAAATCAATTCTACTTAAATAGGGACTTCACATGTGGTGCAGTGGTAGAGAATACTCCTGCCAATGCAGGAGACACAGGAGACTTGGGTTCAATCCCTGGGTCAGGAAGATCCCATGGAGAAGGAAATGGCAACCTACTTCAGTATTCTTGCTTAGGAAATCTGATGGACAGAGGAACCTGGCAGTCTGCAGTCCATGGAGTCGCAAAGAGTTGGAAGTGACTGAGCGATTGAGCATGCACACATACACACACATACTTCAATATACCTCCCAAATTGCAATGTATATACCCCTCAAAAAAGCTGTATCATAATTTATAGCTATTTGTGTACTCTTGCTTGGAAAATCCCATGGACAGAGGGGCCTGGTAGGCTGCAGTCCATGGGGTTGCTAGGAGTCGGACACGACTGAGAGACTTCACTTTCACTTTTCACTTTCATGCATTGGAGAAGGAAATGGCAACCCACTCCAGTGTTCTTGCCTGGAGAATCCCAGGGACGGGGAGCCTGGTGGGCTGCGGTCTATGGGGTCCCACAGAGTCGGATACAACTGAAGCGACTTAGCAGCAGCAGCATAGCTAAAGAGACTATGCTTTTGTTAATGAGCTAACTTCTATATCTCATTCCTCATTCACCAAATATTCCCTTTCCAAAGTGAAACCAGGAATAATATATATATAATTATATTAGGACTTCCCTGGTGGCTCAGACGGTAAAGCATCTGCCTACAATGTGGGAGACCTGGGTTCAATCCCTGGGTTGGGAAGATCTCCTGGAGAAGGAAATGGCAAGCCACTCCAGTATTGTTGCCTGGAAAACAATTACATATAATAATATAAATAGTAATACACCAATTTACATGTGTGTGTGTGTGTGTGTGTGTAAAATTTACCATGGAAATGGCTTTGTGAGATCCAGAAAGTGGAGTTTACTTATGTATTACTGTCATTCAAATTAAGTGACAAATACATGGAAACAGATGGTGTAGATACTAAAATACAAACAGAAACTTTTAAATCCATATATTTTATGGTCTTAATAAAAATGGTAATGTTAATAACATAAATAAGAATATGACATCTTAAATTTAATTGCTACTGCTCAGAACTGTTTTCTCTGAAGCTCTCATGATGTTTCATCAAGAGAACAGAGACTACATTAATCAGCACTTTTCTTGCTAGTTTTTAAGGCATAATCTGCTAATAGGTAGTTAGAGAATAAAAACAGGAAGAGCTCTAAAACTAATATCTCTTTATTCCTAACTCAGGATCCTTTCTAGTTATACTAAATTTAGATACAGTAATTTGCCTTTGTGTGCTTAGTCGTGTCCAACTCTTTTGAGTCGGACACGACTGAGTGACTGATCTGATCTTATCTGATCTGATAGCCCACCAGGCTCCTCTGTCCATGGGGATTCTCTAGGCAGGAATACTGGAGTGGGTTGCCATGCCCTCCGCCAGGCGATCTTACCAACCCAGGGGTTGAACCCAAGTCTCCTGCACTGCAGGTAGATTCTTTACCACCAACACTAAAAGGAAGAAATTAACTAACTGATGATCATGAGCAGATAGCCCCCAGACCTGCTGGTGCCTAAAGATTGATCACGAGCAACCAGAGAATTGTGCAGGAACAATCACATGACTTGGTACACCTCTCCCTTACTTGCCTTTAAAAATGCTTTGGGGAGTTTGGGGTTTAGACCACCCTCCTCTTTGTATTAGTGTCTTAATGATAAATGTTGTATTTTCCTTCACTACAACTTGGTGTCAGTAGATTGGCTTTACTGTATATGCAAGTGAGCAGACCCATGTTTGGTTTGGTAACAATTTCCATCACAGCATTTACATCTGGTGTAGTATCTATAGAAAAAATATAGTAATAGTTCCAACAAAATATGCCTAGTGTTTGGTGAAGTCAGTGTGGGCTAGAAATAGATTTAAAGAAACAACTCATTTGCCCTATAAAAACATTACAGGCATTCTTGCATTCTTCTACTACTTTGATAGCGCCACCACGTGGCACGAGTGGTAAGGAAACTCCTGCCAACGCAGGAGCTATGAGACATGGGTTCCATCCCTGGGTCTGGAAGATCCACTATTTGTTGTTTCTTCATCTACTGCTATTTGAAACTTATGATAAACTGAACGACCAAATACACACAATTCTTATAAATCACAGTATCACATCATGTAATAGTAATGACTTACCTAACCATATTCCTACTGAGAAATGGAATATTGCCTACCTATCAGTAAACAAAAACAATAGAATAGGAAACAATAGAATGGGAAAGGCGAGAGATCTCTTCTAGAAAATCAGAGATACCAAGGGAACATTTCATGCAAAGATGGGCACAATAAAGGACAGAAATGGTATGGACCTAACAGAAGCGGAATATACTAAGAAGAGGTGGCAAGAATACACAGAAGAACTGTACAAAAAATATCTTCACGACCCAGATAACCATGATGGTGTGATCACTCACCTAGAGCCAGACATCCTGGAATGTGAAGTCAAGTGGGCCTTAGGAAGCATCACTATGAACAAAGCTAGTGGAGATGATGGAATTCCAGTTGAGCTATTTCAAATCCTGAAAGATGATGCTGTTAAAGTGCTGCACTCAATATGCCAGCAAATTTGGAAAACTGCTTATTTAACTTATATGCAGAGTACATCATGAGAAACGCTGGTCAGGATGAAGCATAAGCTGGAATCAAGAGTGCCGGGAGAAATATCAATAACCTCAAATACGCAGAGGACACCACCCTTATGGCAGAAAGTGAAGAAGAACTAGAGGGCTTTTGATGCAAGTGAAAAAAGAGGGTGAAAAAGTTGGCTTAAACATTCAGGAAACTAAGATCATGGCATATGGTCCCACCGCTTCATGGCAAATAGATGAAGAAACAGTGACAGACTTTATTTTGGGGGACTCCAAAATCACTGCAGGTGGTGACTGCAGCCATGAAATTAAAAGACACTTACTCCTTGGAAGGAAAGTTATGACCAACCTAGACAGCATATTAAAAAGCAGAGGCATTTCTTTGCCAGCAAAGGTCTGTCTAGTCAAGGCTGTGGTTTTTCCACTAGTCATGTATGGATGTGAGAGTTGAACTATAAAGAAAGCTGAGTGCTGAAGAATTAATGCTTTTGAACTGTGGTGTTGGAGAAGACTCTTGAGAGTCCCTTGGACTGCAAGGAGATCAAACCAGTTCATCCTAAAGGAAATTAGTCCTTAATATTCATTGGAAAGACTGAGGCTGAAGTTGAAACTACAATACTTTGGCCACCTTATGTGAAGAACTGACTCCTTGGAAAAGACCCTGATGCTGGGAGAGATTGAAGGAAGGAGGAGAAGGGGATGACAGAGAATGAGATGGTTGGATGGCATCACTGACTCAATGCACATGAGTTTGAGTAAGCTCTGGGAGTTGGTGATGGACAGGGAAGCCTGGCGTGCTGCAGTCCATGGGGCAGAAGGAGTGGGGCATCACTGAGTGACAACTGAACTGATCAATAAACAAAGGATATCACCATTATCAGCAATTGCAGCCTTTCAAAGGTGAGCCATTTACCCCTGAGGTTAAACTCAGGAAGGAAAGAGTATCTACCATCTATCAGCCATCAAACTGTACCTACTCCCTATGGTGAGCCCTGAGGAAACTCAGGATGTGAAAACACAGGATACTGTCCTCTAGATGGCTGAGGAACATATCAATGAAATGATGTCAATGAACCCAGATATTTGCATTTTCCCATACACAGAAAAACATAAATTCCTTGAGATTTCTAGCTTACTTTAAGAGTTATTTTTTGTTCCTACTACCTGCCTTTTGTTACAAAACTCCTATATATCCTAGTTCCCCCCTCATCTTCTCAGAGCAGTTCTCTCAGGTTTGCTTGAGATGCTGCCTCCTGAGCTTGAGTCCTAAATATTTCATAACTCTCAACTTTTAAGTTGTGAATTTTTTTTAATGGACATTGTAAATAATGATGTATTTTCCAAGTATAATGGAACTACAAAATTCTTCAATTTGTTCATTTTCACTATAAGATATGATGTTGATTCCTGGGCATTACAACTCCTTCATGATTTAGTCCCTGCTTACTCGCCCAGTTTTTTCCTTAGGCATCTTCTTTGATGCTTTAAGTTGCAGAAACATCATACTATTTTAGTTCCTTAAAGATGAAATGTTCTCTCATGATTTCACATTGTGCTTTTCACCTAACAAGTGCTCCTGTTTCACTCTCTCTGTGGTCTTCCCTGACTCTCATGAAAGAGTCAGGAATTAAACTTGAAGAAAAGAAAAAAAAATTCTATGATAATAGGTGTCATATACATGATCATTATTTTAATATAAAAAATGTTAATTTGCACTAACTTAAAACTTATCCAACATAGCCAACTTGACATTTTTAATGGATTAAATGATGATGTTTTATTAATAATGCCTAAGAAGTGTTTTATCCTAGGTTTTAACACAGAACATAAAGTGAAACAATAAATCTTATATTTTATGAGTCTCTATTTCATTAAATGAAAACACTTTTAAGTTTAAAAATAATTTTTCTTTTTATAAAGCATTTATGTTAGGCACTAATTTACAGTTTCATTGGCCATTTTTCCTTTTATTAATATTTTAGTTAAGGAATTCTTTCTGTTATTTGGCATAATTTCATCATGTTATGATCTCAGTATATAAATTCTTTCAAACATATTTATCTCTATTTTCTTTAAGAAAATGAAGGAACTTAAGTAGGCAAGACACATATAATATCACTTAATGTTCAATAATCACAGGTTTAATTTCCATTCAATACCAAACAACATTATTTTCTCTTTCAATGTCCTTGTGTTACCAAGTCCAAGCTTGCTCTGCTTGCCACATGGCAGGCCAATGAATCTGAGAGGAGGTGTTGAGGCAAGGAAAAGACTTTAATCTGAGAGCCGGCAGACTGAGAAGGCAGGCTAGCACCTCAAAATAACCATCTTTTGGGGGTCTGGATGCCAGGTCCTTGTATAGATCAGAGAGAAAGAAGCAGTGAGGAGCTAAAGTCAAAAGGCAGAGTAGAGAGGGAGATGCAGTGGGGAAGTAAAGTGAAAGGGTGTTCAGTCTTGCAAAACATCCCCAAGGGAATGTCCATGCTTCAGAAGGGGTGCATTAATCTCTTTTATTCACAGGGCGGGGACAAACAATCTCTCCAGGAGCTGAACAATCAAGCAGAGGGGCAGGGGCCTCCAGGCAAGCCATTGAGTATGATTATAATAATGAAAGCAAGTCAAAGATACAGTCTCCAACATGGAGTCAGAATTGGCTTCCTCCCTGCAACAATTGCATGAAAAAAGAGTAAGAATTTTAGACTCTATATTCTTTAAAAATAGGCCTATGTTTGGACACAAATACCTCACTTTTTAAGAGACTCAGCCATAATAAGCAACCCTCTATGGGAATTCCAGTGCATTATCTGCCCCAGACTCTAACAGTTAGTCTTCTGCTGCTGTCTTTCCCTTTTTGATTTGCCCCTGAATCGGGATCTTAGATCACAGAAACCTCTACCTTTCATTACTATATTATCCTGCTTCTCTATAACTGAGTGATGCAGGTGTTAAAAAAATCAAATAAATTTGAAGGTCTAATAGTCTTTATTCAATGATTCATGAATCAGGCGGCATCCCATGTAGCAGCTAGAAAGATATTTCAAACTCTGGGAATTACTTGTAGGTGAGCAAAATTTGCTACCCCAAAATGTTTCTTTCTGACACGTAGATTCTTTTGAGTTGAAAACAATCACGATCCAAAAGACTCAGGAAGACCCTTTGATCTTCCCATTAACTGCTTAAAAGGATAAAGAGGGCCCATTCACCCGAGGAAACCATAGTAGAACAAATACTAGGCATGGTAGACAGGAAGAAAATTCCTCTGTGTCCCCCTTTCTCTACATGGCCTAGCAAACATTTGTTTACCAAACGTTTGCTTTTGTATCTCCATGTGAATTGTCTTCCTCCCATTTGAAGTCCCAAACTGCTACCCCCAACACCCTCTTTAGTCTTTACCTAAAGTTGGTATATAAGGTGAAGTTTTTTGCCATTTTAGTGAGATACTCAGTTTTCCTGAGTCTCTCCCAAGTATACATTTTATTAAACTTTGTTTGATTTCCTCTTGTTAATGTGTCTTATATCAATTTAATTCTTAGACCAGCCAGAAGAACCTTGCAAAGTAGAAAAACTTTTTTTTTTTTTTTACTTCCCAAAGTCCTGCTTATTGTAACCACAATAATCCTTTAGAGCACTGTATCCTCTCAAAAGCTTAAGTGCATGTTCACAGCTGCTGACCAGCAGGGAAAAGATCTGGAACATAGGAAAAGAAGCAAAGACAGTAACCAACTTAAGGATTATAAACCTGGAACTATAACCTGTGAATGTCATGGAAATTTAGCAAAGCCATCATGACCTATGGATAACACATCAAAAATCAACAAAACTGCAAAGTAATAGCTGAGAGTGACACTGATGACTTAAATTTTGATCGTATCTCTCAGTTAGGCTGAGAGTCTGATCAAATAGGAAGAATTGTTAAAAAGAGAAACCATAGTCCCAAGATGACGTCACCTGCGCTAAAACTCATGTTACCAAGCATAGATTTTATACACCTAACTTAATTGCAGTTCCAATCTCCACCAGAAATGTAATCTTAATGGACCAGTTTGGAATTTTCTGGTCTGCACCAGTGAGGTAATCTGTCCTGTGGAGTATTTTGTCCTCTCTACTCTCTAGAGGAAGGAGAGGCAATGGGCATAGGAAACCCATGCTGTTCTTTTCCCATCCCTCTGCTGAAGAAGATGTCCTGATCTAAACAAATAATCCCTTCTTTTTTCCTTTTGTTAATGGCTTCCTTGACACAAACCCTCTTATAAAAGCTCTTCATTTTGTATGGCTCCTTGGAGGGTCCTTCTAGTTCCTAGATGGGATGCTGGCCCATTTGTGAATTGTTGAATAAAGCCAATTGGATCTTCAAATTTATTAGGTTGAATTTTTGCTTTTTAATCACATGAATGAGAGTAGGTGCTTCCCTGGTGGCTCAATGGTAAAGAATCCACCTAAAAATGCAGGAGACTTGGGTTCAATCCTTGGGTTGGGAAGATCCCCTGGAGGAGGAAATGGCAACCCACTCCAGTATTCTTGCCTGGGAAATCCCATGGGCAGAGGAGCCTGGTGGGTTACAGTCCATGGAGTCATAAAGGTGTCAGACACAACTTAGTGACTAAATAAAAACAACAACAACATGATAGTAGGTAAAGAAGACAACATCCTGCAATACTTGTATCAGTTTCAGAGTTGAATTGCTTCTCGCTGCACATAAAGCTTTGGAGTAAATAATTTATTGAGAATATATTGGAGTAGCTAATAGAATTAAGGGAACAGATAATAACTAAGTTTTAGGGCTCCTTTCATACTAGAATAGTAGGATTTCAGGGGCTCTTTCTTCCTTGAGTGCAGGAGACTCTGTGTCAGTGACTTTAGGTCAATTTCAGGTCCATTACAGAGAAGGCAATGGCAACCCACTCCAGTACTCTTGCCTGGAAAATCCCATAGACAGAGGAGTCTGGTGGGCTGCAGTCCATGGGGTCGCTAAGAGTCGGACACGACTGAGCGACTTCACTTTGACTTTTCACTTTCATGCATTGGAGAAGGAAATGGCAACCCACTCCAGTGTTCTTGCCTGGAGAATCCCAGGGATGGGGGGGCCTGGTGGGCTGCTGTCTATGGGGTCGCACAGAGTCGGACACGACTGAAGTGACTTAGCAGCAGCAGCAGTAGCAGCAGAAGATCCATTGAAGTTTAAATTCCCAAGGGAGTAGGGTATCAACTTGGCCTGAATCAAACAAGTATCTGTGGATTTCTAGGGCAGAGGTGGTGAAACTGAGCAGGATCCTACAGGGCCTTCCCAGGACAGGCTTTCTCCCGTCTTTTCTGCTTTAGCTCCGCTCTTAAGTACCTGGATAACAGTATCTGTTGCACATCTCCTGAGTTGTTTTACACATGTGAACCCCCTACCCCCACCGCCACATGGACAAAGCTAACTACTTGATAACCATGAGCGCATACCCCCCAGGGCCCCATGGAGCCTGAGAATTGTTAACGCCTGTGACAGCACCCTGTTACCTCACCATCACCCAATCAGAGACTTGTGCACAAGCTGATCACACACCTTACAACCCCCCTCCCTTCCCTGGCTTTTACAAATGCTTTATTGAAACCCTATGGGGAGCTTGGGGCTTTCTAGGGCAATAGCCACCTACCTCCTAGCAGGGTCCTGCTGTAAACCTTTCTCTGCTCTAAACTCTGATGTCTTGGTCTGTTTGATCTCACTGTACAACAGGCACAGAAACTTGTGCTAACAGTGATGGTTCTCTGGAATTATCTGGCTGTTTGTAGAGAAGAGGGGATCAGTGTGAGCCAGCCTAGCACCTTGCATGATTTGTGTTCTCCTAATATACTGTCCACTACAAACTGGCACTTACCATGGGCACTTGCTGTCTACCTCTACAAGGATTAAATAACTGTGCTGCTGCAGCTGCTGACCTTCAACACCCCCTGAAGGGAGTTCAGGCTGAAGAGCAGAAATGAGGCACTCTGTGCTCTAAAAAAACTTGGCAGCACAGGTCTTCAGATAGATAAATATTTTCAGGAACTGATTTTATGAGCCCAATTCTTGCATCTCCTCATATCTAAGAAAACACTAAATTCCTTCATGGTGGTCTATTCCTCGTGACTAGCAGAAATCTTCTGCCAAAAAAAAAAAAAAAAAGCACTTGATTGTATGAACTCCCCCTTCGTCAAAACCATATATATATTGACCTTCCCCTGCTATTTCTTTGAGCAGCTTCTCAGTTGCTGTCTCCCAGGCTGAAGTCCTCATCTCACCCCGGATAAAGCTTAATCTGCAACTTTCACATTGTCCAATTTTTTAAGTTGACAATATTGTACACTTTCCACAGCTTGTGTAATATGTTGGATTTTGAACTGAGATAAAATTACATAGCTAAAACACACACACACACTAAAACAAATTTCTTCATTTACTCACCCCCCACTTTATTTTTAAATCTCCTTTGTTTTTAAATCTACTTCTAATCACATCTTTTAGATAAATTAGATCCACGTAGTGTTGAAAAAATTAGTTTTGATGGATAACTATTGGATTAACTGGACTTCAAGTTTCCACATAGAATATACACTGTGTGACTTTTGTTTAAAATTATAAAGTAAATTAAATTAAGAAACATATTCTCTTTACTTCTGACATTCACAATGGTGTTTGTCTCCAGGGTTGGAAAGTACACTCATTAGATACTAAGAAAGAGAAATAGTCCCATTTACAAAAGCAAGTTTAAAGGTAAATACATTTTACTATAAAGCACTCAGGAATTGTATGCATTTCCTAATGATTGTAAAGAGATGTACAATAAATCATCTTCAGGGTTGAATGTTTGCCCTCTTAACATCAATGAAAAGTTATAGAAGAATTATACTAATGTCACAAGTAATGGAAATCATTTCTAAACATGGAGGAGGTCAAATGTGGTTTGTAGTAAGTAAACTGCATTTGCTGAATCAAGCTTTTCAATCTGATTAGTTTAAAGGCAATGAATATATCTTATGACCTTTGGAACAGTTATCCATTTGAAAAGATTTTTGCCCCTAGACCTTTGTGAACTTTCTTCAGTATGTGACAAGTTTAATACATAAAATCTTTCCAAATTCACTCATTTTTTGTTCAGAGTTCTGGCCAAAAAAGATAATATTTAAGTTGGGAAGACTACAGATAACCTGAGGAAGCAGCCTGAGTTTTGAAGAAAGAATAATATTTTAAAATTTATTATCTAGTTAGCAAAATAAAGACAAGGTCATGAATCAGACAATGGAAAAGAGGCTCAAAAATCTTTGTTTCCAGGCTCTGTGAGCTTTTGAATTTCTCTTTTGCCAAATAAAGTTGATTAAACTGAGACTGGCAAGAACAAATAACGTAGATAAACCATCAAATATGGTGTTTTTCCTTTGTTCCACTCTTTCTCTCAGAATATAACCTATTCCATTACTTTGAACCAATGCACATAAAAATTCATTCTAGAAGAACCAAAGAATTACAGTTTTATTCTAGGCAGAAAAATATGAAATTCTTTACCTTCACAACTTGGCTGAGTAGAATATTTCCATTTTTCTGACAACGTTTGAAGTAAGTGTTTAGTGGTAGAAAACTCTATATTTGTCATAGCAATATTGGAAGGGTACACAGAAAGTATATCATTATGTTTGCTTCAGATTGTGTGTGTGAGAGTGTGTGTGTGTGTGTGTGACCCACATGAGTGACTTACCTTGCTGCCAGAGAAAGGAACCAAATTCTGAGCTATAGTTATTATTTAACACCTTCTCCATCCTTCCTTTCTAAGCTGTTTCTTCTGCCCATACCCATATTTGGTGAAAGATTCTATCATGCACAGTGTAACCCCAATTAGAAAGTCTGAATTATTTACTTTTTTTCAAGGACCTCTAAATAAAACCCAACTACTGGAAGATCTTCACCTTTTCATTCTAATGGGGTACTTTCCTATACCCTAATTTCCCTGAAAATACTATCTTTGAAATCTGGACAAACTGAAGCATCAGAGAACAACCAAGGCGGTCAGAACTAAGGAGCTATGTTCTTAGAATAAGGGTTAGGAGTTTGAGGTAAGCCTCACAGTTGACCCCGTTTCCCACTTAAACATTTGCCTATTTTTGAGGCAGGCAAAATAAGGTAAAAGGCTTCAATTCTGAAACTTGCTGCAATTTGGCCAAAGCAGCCAGGATTCAAAGTGTCATAAGAGGGAGAAATTGGAGAAAAACAAGACAGACACTTCTTTTGTAATTTATCTTCAAAGTTAACTTCTTAGCTACTCATGCATGAGCAAGGACCCAAGAAACAAAGTAGAAAGGATTTGCTGAGAAGGTAAAGAATTAAGCAGAGATTTCAACAGTCATGAAGGAGGTGTTGAATATACAGAGGTTCCATGTCAACAAAAGAGTAAGTGCTTCAGATGAAGGCATCACCACCATGGAGGGAAGAGTTCCCTGCTAGTTAACAATATGGAGATACCTTAGTTCCTGTCCATTCTCAAGTCACTTATTCCAACTTCCAATATCTTTGTGAGCCTCCAGAAGCCTTCTGATTATCATTCCAATTTTTAAAAAACTCAGCCATAATTTTTTGTTGTTACTGTTGCTTTGTGGAATCAGAAAAGCCACTGAGGGGGCTTTGGATCAAGATGGCTGAGTAAGAGAATATGGAGCTGATCTCCCGCCACAAACACATCAAAAATCCATCTCCCTGTAGAACAATTCTTTTTGAAAATTAACTGGAAACTGGCAGAAGGACTCCTGTACCACCAAGACTGTAAGATACACACATGACCAGAAAGGAATGGAAGAAAAGCAATTGGGTCAGGACCTGTGTCCCATGGTGGGGGTGATTCAGAGGAAAATGGAGATTACACAGGAAGACCTGCTCCCTGGGGAGTAAGCCATTTAAGCCACCGATTGGACATCCCAGGCCTGGGCTCCTAGTCATGAAAGGCTTGCTCATGAAAGGCAATCCCCACTGACTGGTAGGAGAATCACTGGGACTAACAGAAGGACTGTGGGAAGAGTGGGTTCCACTCATGAGGAGCATAAGTTTGTAGGCTTGCCCCCAAGGTGGGGCAGGGAGAGGTCTGATATAGCAGCCCCTGGGATCTTCATGACTGCCTCACTGCACACCCCAGCCTGAGCACTTTGGCCCCACTCACTCCCCATCACTGGATCTGGACTGGCCACAACAGGGCAAAAGACTTGACTGTGAGACACAGAGGTGACCCGGTCCTGGGGTAGAATGGGTATTCCGGTGGATGCTATTGTTGGAGTTTACCCAAGAAGTGCCTCTGAAGCAGTCAAGATCTCTAACAGCAAGCCACTTTCACCACAACTCACTCCTAACTACTCATTGAGAATCCATGTGGGCCCTGCTTGCCCTGTGGAGTGATTCCACAACAGGGTGGGACAGCAGAGTCTGGAGGCAGTGACTGGCTGTGAGGAACAAGGGCTCTTGCACACTTGGAAAGCTGCAGGCATCTGGATAGATAGCGCATTGGACCTCAGTTGGCAGGAGACCAAAGCCTAGAGCCTACATGGGCACCACTTGCTTCAGCACTGCCCCTCTGTGGGGCAAGCATGCTGGTGCTGGAAGAGGGAAAAACACACACTTAGAGGGAACAGAACCAACCAGGGCTGGACCTTCAGGGCTTCCTGCTCCAGCAACTTGGAATCAGATCCTGCTCCCACCAGGGAAGTGACTGCCACTGAGCAGGGGTGAAGTCCTGCCTCATACCAGAATGGATGAAAGAAAAACATCTTTATTAAGTTTCTTTTTGCTTAATTAAGTGAACGTGCAGTTGACCCTTGAACTGTGCTTTCTTTTTTTTTTTTAAATTAATACACAGTACTTTGTGATCTGTGGTTGCTTGAATCCACAGATGAAGAACTCCAGATAGGAAAAGGCAACTATTAAGGTTATACATGGATTTTTCACTCCCAGGGATCAGTACCCCTAACCCCAGGGCTGTTTAAGAGTAAATTGTAGTTTTTATTGCTTGTGTCCAAGAATTCTAATCAATATCTGTATATTTCATGAAGTCATGTAGATAATCATGTGAAATAATACACATTGAATTCCTAGCATAATATCTGACATACAAAAAGCACTGATTAAATGTATTATTAATTTTTATAATTAATAGAATAACATATGACAGTGCACATTTTCTAATGTTCAATAAAACATATATTTGCACATAGTAGAGTTTTAAATCATTATCTTTAACCCTGGTTAGAGTTCCCAGGTATATTTACTTAGTGCAAGAAATCTAATTTAATTTAGTCTTGCAGTGCCTTTTTCATCATCCAATAAACCCTTTAAAAATTAGCACTAGACCAAAAGGATACAGGCCTAATAGCTTATAGGACGGAGAAGGCAAAGGCACCCCACTCCAGTACTCTTGCCTGGAAAATCCCATGGGCGGAGGAGCCTGGTAGGCTGCAGTCCATGGGGTCACTAGGAGTCGGACACGACTAAGCGACTTCACTTTCACTTTTCACTTTCATGCGTTGGAGAAGGAAATGGCAACCCACTCCAGTGTTCTTGCCTGGAGAATCCCAGGGACAGGGGAGCCTAGTGGGCTGCCGTCTCTGGGGTCGCACAGAGTCGGACACGACTGAAGTGACTTAGCAGTAGCAGCAGCTGCAGCAGCAGCAGCTTATAGGAATGTGAGAGAATCTAACTCAAACTAACAGCTGTATGTCCTGATTGAACCATTCTCATTTAGTCAGGCACTCTGCTGAAGGTAATGCTTGTTTGTATCTTTCCAGTCTTAAACTAAAAGGCAAATATAGTGGATTAGTTGCTTCCTTATAAACCACATGACCTGGAGTCTGGAAACTATTTAAAGACAGTTTGTATTCCTCTTTTACTCATTAATGCATCTTCTTTTTATTTATGTCTCAGCCTGCCAGAAACAAGGTCGAGCAGTTCTGACTGGTTATTTCCTACTGTCCCTGGGAGACAGAAACTCTCCAAGATATTATCTAGTTTAGGATATTGTGGAAGCCAGTGGTTTAAAAATATTATCCCTACTTTAATTAAAGATACTTTTATAATTTTAATAGTATTTCCAATGCATGTCTTACTTTTATATCAGTAAGATTATAATTTTCTAAAAAGTGGGAGCCATCATTTATATTATTAGATGAAAACTAACAATATTTTTCTATCTTCCAAAGAACTTAGTTTTCCAACTGAAGCGAAAATCCCAGTATCTTCTCTGGACCCATTTGAGTCTTTGTCTTCTTTTAAAGGAGAGGGATTACACTACTGGAGAGAAAATGCAAGTGGAAGAAAAAAATGTGGGCTTAGCAAATACATCATAGTCTCATCAGAACCATTTGGTATGCTAATATGAGACATCAATAAAAACCATTCTTACAAGTAATATGTACAAAATACAGTCATGTGCTAAGTGTTACTAAGAACAAAAGAAAGCAATCAGCTCTTTTGGGGAAGAGGTTTGAGGAAAAATCTTTCCAGAGAGTTAAGTTCTCAATTGCACCTTGAAAATTAGTCAGTGATTGCTTAGACAAGGGCATTTCCAAGTCTTGGAAACAGGATATTAAATGGTATAAGGTCATAAAAGTGAATAGATTGTTTGGAAATTGAAGTAGTCAAGTGTGGTTAAAGTGGTCAGGGTTCAGTGTTGGGACAGGGTGTAATGTGGGATAAAGATGGTGAAATAAGTTGAGAGGACTCTTAAGCCACAGTGGAGAATTTAAGCTTGTTTTACAGATACAGCTGAAAGGAGCACCGTACTCATTGTATTAGAAAATTGCACAATAAGGCAGCCTTGCTTCAGAGATACTGCAAACCTATTCAAGAGGATTAAGGCAAGGAATGACACAGTCCAATTTGTAGCAGAGAAAGATGACTCTGACAAGAAAATGGATAAGTGGGTGAGACAGTGCTATCTAATAAAAATAGAATGCAAGTCACATATGTACTTTCATTTTTTTAAAGGAGAAAGAATAGATAAAACTAATTTTGTTTTATTTAACATGTCCCAAATATTATAATTTTGATATGCAATAAGTATCAGTTCAGTTCAGTTCAGTCGCTCAGTCATGTCCGACTCTTTGCGACCCCATGAAACGCAGCATGCCAGGCCTCCCTGTCCATCACCAACTTCCGGAGTTCACTTATAAATATTATTAATTGATATTTTATATTCTCCTCTCCACATTGTGTTCTCAAAATCTAGGTGTGTGTATTTTTGAGTGCTCAATGGTCACATGTGACGAGGGGCTTCTGTATTAGAGAGTGAAGAAAAAAATGATTAAATACTTGGAGATAAATTGATACAATTTTCTGATAGAATAGATGACAGATGAGGATTATGACTAGAGTGGCAGCAGTGAGAATGGTAAGATGTAAATAGGTGTTTAGAAAATGGAATCAACAGAACATGGTGATGGATTGAGTATTGTGGGTGAAGGAGTGGAAAAAATAAAATATCTGAGGTTTCACTTTGGTTGACTGGCACAGAGGCTTAGGTTCGGCAGGAAGGATAATGATTTTGATTTCATATACCAACTAGAAGACATCTTAGATGTTTGCAAATAATATATAAATCATAGGAGCTAAAATTTTAGAGCGATTGACAAAAAGTTCAAGTTGATCCATAAGAACAAATTAAGTCATTTGGTAAAATAGAGAAGGAGAGTAAGGGTGGAACTCTCATGAATACCATAATAAATATCATTTAATGATATTCCATAAAGAAAAGAGCAAACAAAAGGGACAGAAATAACTGAGATATAGAATGAGAAACAAGGGAAAGTCCTTAAAGATGAAATCTTGTAGAAGGAAATGGGGGATCAACAAAGATCAACGAAACAAAAAGTGAAGATAAAGTTTGGTAATTAGGTTATTTTTTTGTATTTTCAAAAATTACCTCCATACTTGTGATTTCTATATCTGTATTTCCATATAAAGTTGCAACATTACTGAGTCTCTAGGGTACATGAATGGATATGCTAGACATTCCAAATATCTTACCAAATTCAACCATCCCCCAAACTCAGAGAAGGTCTTGTCAGACACTTTAATCGTAATGTTTAATGAAGTCAGGGTTTCCCAGGTGTCTCAGTGGTAAAGAATCTGCCTGCAATGCAAGAGACTCTGGTTCAATCCCTGGGTCAGGAAGATCCCCTGGAGAAGGAAATGGCAACCCACTCCTGTATCCCTGCCTGGGAAATTCTGTGGACAGAGGAGTCTGGTGGTCTATAGTCCATGGGTGGCAAAGAGTCAGACATGACTTAGCAACTAAAACAAGTTAGTGAGGTCAGGTGACCTGCAAAGGTTACACACTACCTTTAAATGGCAGACCTGAGATAGAACTCAGCTCTGTCCCTAAAATCTGGTATTTTTCCTACTATATCATGTTGCATTCCCCAAATTTCTGCTGAGTTTCAGCCTCACAACTGCACAACTGCCTTTCTCGGCTTTTAAAATGTTTTATATCTTGTTATCTGAAGATTTTCGGAGCAAAAGAAGCTGTGAAAAATGAGGTTGCTAGAGAATGGAACCCATAATATCAAGCAGAGCATCAAAGGTTAAGGAAAATACATCTCTAGAACCAAGCATCACGGCAACTTTTTCTCCGCTCCTATATTAGGAATGCAGTATGCAAGGCTGCACTTTCAAGCTTTCTTGAGGTCACTATGGTCTGCCAGCGCTATTCTCTTGAATAATGTATGTTTGGCCCAGAAAATGACCTTATCTGCTGGTTAGCATCCTTTATATTGAAAATTTTACATCAATCAAGTCAAACTGAAGAGCTTTTCGGTAAACATTTGCTTTTCATTTTTATTTACGAATAACATTTTAAATTCATGCACCATGATGTGCAATTTTAATAATAAGAATCGTAGAGATATTATCAATACAAATCTATGTATCTGACATATTGTTTCAGGTGTTTTTGAATTGTATTGAGTGATTTAGTCTAAATTTTTTCAAAACATAGGGGTAAATATTTAATGGGATGTAAGATTTTGTTGTCCCTGCCCAAGAAAGATCAGCGCTTCCTGCAAGCTGACTTCACATTTGGCATAGGCTTCAGATCTCAGGAAGTTAGAAGACATTTCAATCAAATTCTCATTTTAATTAAAAGGTGGCTCTTAAAGAGGATTTTGAGAAAGATAACCTGAACTGTATAAACAATCCCAACCAAATTCTACTGGAAATTGCATACTTGTGGATTATATGCCTTTATTTTGCTGAAGAAAGGAGCTTGTGCTTTTTCACTGAAATCATGGAAAGATGTTATAAACTACATTTCCAGACACTGAAATCCAACCTTTCTTTTGTGTATATCCTTAAATGCCACTCCCTCCTTAAAACTGCCCCCTTGTCTGTTCATTTAGGTGTACTCTTTTTTTCTTCTTCCTCTGAATGGTATTAATAAATAGTGGGATAATTTTATAATCCTATTATGGCATTAATCACATTCAGCCTTTTATTGAAAGGATTAGTGTCCTATTACTTATACATGCTTTGATAGGTTAAAATTCTTGAAAACTATTATCATTTTCTATTTATTATGGCATGTGCTGTGTCACCTAGCTTCTGACTCACACACTCAAGTGGGTTCTTGATGAATGCTTTTGAAACAAAGGTGTAAGTTAGGGCTGTCTTTCTCAGGAAGTGAAGCAAGGTCAATGAGTGTTGAGAACGATAGCTCTTCTTACAAGCATTATCTGTATCCCAGTTTCTTGTCCTGTGCCAGTTCCCAACATCTCCCTTCTTATGCTTCATTCTCTTGAATAATCAAATCACACTGTGTCTGAAAATGCCTTGTCTCTTTGCTTTTGCCTGTGTTTTCCCTGCTTCCTGTGATGTCTTGATATGTGTGTGTGTGTGTGTGTGTGTGTACATGCATGTGTGTAGAGGTTGGGGGAAATGATAATATGAAGCAAAAAAAGTAATTTTTTAAATAAATAATAGTAGCTAACAGTTATATAGTGCTGACTCTATTCTTGATGTTTTTCTAAGTGCTTTAAAATATGAACTTACTTGATTCTTATGAAAAGGTTGTTATGAGAACCTTCTGGCTGAACTAATTTTTTATTTCCATTTTTTTTTAAGATAGACATGAGAGCAGAGAGGTCAATTAATTTGCCCAAAATCATACAACCTGTATGTTGCAAGGTAGCAACTATAACAGAGTCAAAATACTGACAGAAGGCTTGTGCCCATTTAAACTCTGCCACTTCCCTTGATAATGAGATGTACTGGTTAGGATGAACACTTTCGGTGCCATCAAGGTGAAACAACATTTTATCTACATTCGCTTTCTTGTTCAGATTTAATCATCTTCAAAAGCAAAATCCTTTAAGTTTTATAAACTTTTGACCAAGCCTGAGAAAATATCTTAGTGTTCATTTCTGGCCAAAGAGTAAAATAAACAAATGTATAAAAGCGCAGGTGAAAACTAACTAGTAAATGAGCTTGTCATACATGTTTTTCAGGCAATTTATTCATGAATGTATCTTTTTTTAGAAAATTCTTTCTAAAGTGACCAATGAAGGATTTTATATATGTAGTCTTAAAATGCATTGGCATCTTTGATATCTCAAAATGACTCATGCTTTTTAAAAAACACTCATAATAATGCATATGAGAATTTTTTCGTGTGTGTATTAAGAGCATACACTATTTGGCTAATATCTCTAAGAGAGTTTCTTAAAGCATTGAAATATTTTCACAAGACTTAGTCCTTGAATGGCTGAGAGAATGTGAAAACTTAACAGGGTCAAGTTTAATGCAACTTTAGGAAGCTGAGCTGTTTTAGTAGAATTACTGTATAAATTTTGTTTAGCTGGTAGATATAATCAGATAAAATATTTTCAAATATTTTATTCTGTCCATGAAAACCAATTCTGTCATTTTAAAGATGTCACTGACTATAATTTTGTTATATTTTCAATAACTTTACTGAAGGCTTTTCTTGTAAAACAAATTTTATTTTGAACTTTTCATTTTATATCCTTTTCTCCTGGAATTCCCAAAAAAGATCTTGATCTAATCCAGTCTATATCTTTCTTGGCTTTGCATCTATCTAAAATGCTTAAATACCTCTTTTATATTTATTAAATGCACCCTTAACATCCTGTCCCTTTTTTCTGCTTATTAACAATAATGAAATATATATATATAAATAGATTAATTCATGTGTGATGGTTGAGACATGTCTAAATCACTCCTCCACACCACCTGGTTTGTTAATTCAGTTTGTTCCTTATTTTTAGATTTTGTTTCAATAACTTTCCTAGAAGCCACACTCTGTGAATAAGCTTTTTTCAAGTTAAAATAAGATGGACATGTAAAACTTCAGAAACTTTGGTTCTAGCTCAATTTTTGTGATTATTTATTTTCATGACATTCAGTTCAGTTCAGTCACTCAGTCGTGTCTGACTCTTTGTGACCCCATGAACCGCAGCACGCCAGGCCTCCCTGTCCATCACCAATTTCCGGAGTTCACTCAGACTCACATCCATCGAGTCACTGATACCATCCAGCCCTCTTTCCTCTGTCGTCCCCTTCTCCTCCTGCCCCCAATCCCTCCCAGCATCAGAGTCTTTTCCAATAAGTCAACTCTTCGCATGAGGTGGCCAAAGTATTGGAGTTTCAGCTTTAGCATCATTCCCTCCAAAGAAATCCCAGGGCTGATCTCCTTCAGAATGGACTGGTTGGATCTCCTTGCAGTCCAAGGGACTCTCAAGAGTCTTCTCCAACACCACAGTTCAAAAGCATCAATTCTTCGGCGCTCAGCCTTTTTCACAGTCCAACTCTCACATCCATACATGACCACTGGAAAAATCATAGCCTTTACTAGATGGACCTTTGTTGGCAAAGTAATGTCTCTGCTTTTCCATATGCTATCTAGGTTGGTCATAACTTACCTTCCAAGGAGTAAGTGTCTTTTAATTTCATGACTGCAATCACCATTGTCTTAATTCCACTGTTACTCTTTCCTGTAATTAATTTTCATTAACCTTAAAGGGATCTTGTCTCTTTCTTACAAGGAAACCTTTTAAATACAAATTCACTACAACTTTCTAATCAAAATGCTCACACTACCTAATACTTGGATCCTACTTTTCTGTTTAGCCTTAGCTCCCATCTTTATATCTTATACTTGACTTCTTGAGTAGAATTTCAGTACATGTTCTTTGAAAACAACTTTGCCTTTGAACATATTGTTCCTACCTCCCAGAATACTTATCTTCTTGTCTTGTTAATCTTCTATTTATCCTTTAAAACTCAGATCGGATTCCAGCTCTTTAATAAACTCATCGCTAATTTCCTTAAATATTACTGGCAACTCTTCTATATTAATCACTATCCCTTGTGTAAACGTCTATGTTAGAATTAACACCTACGAAACAGTGAGTTCACTGCAGTCAGGATTATATTTTATTCATTCTAAATCTCTGGGGATTAATAGCGTGTCTAGTACACCTTCATTACTGTAAGTATAACATTTTCCATTTAATAGTGCTTACTAGGGGCCAGGAAATACATTATACCTTTCAGATAATTAATTTTACTTAACACAGAATCCCTATGAAGTGGCCATTATTTTCACCGTGATTTACTGTTGGAAAAAAAATAAGAAAATGTTGCCCAAAGTCATGGTGTAGTGAATGGTGGAGTCATAATTTGAACTCAGAGTATCTGGCTCTTGCGAGAGAGCTCTTTACTCACCATGTCAAAAGACATACCAAGCAACTTGTGATGTACTGACTTTCTAGAAACAAAACTAAAATCTAGTATAGCAAAATTTACTGAACTTATTAAAAATGTATCAGAGATAAAGACTCTAAGATTAAGTCAGTGAAAAAGAAAGCAATTGGCTTTTATTTTATCATTTGCATATATAATTCTTACCATGGATAGTTATTTCATATTTTAAGAAACATCATGATAGAGAATGAATATTGCTGAGCTTGATTCTCAAGGCAAAAGCAAAATCTTTGGGGTTTTACAGAATTTGCACTTAGCTCTGCAACTTAAGGCTTGTTTGACCTTGAATGCATTGTAGTACCAAAGCCTGTTTTAAATGCTCACACATAGTCTCCATCAAGCATTGAGAAGCTCAGCACCTACCATTCTAAATGTCTACTCAGGCACTTACACTCCTGACTTTGTAATTAGAGAAATTTGCCTTTCCTCAGTTCAAGGAAAATGCGAAGATTAAGATGCATTACTTTCTTAAAATCATTTGTCATTTGTTAATCTTAATATCTTTTCATACTTGCTGTTTCCTGTTGTACTCAAGGGGATTGCAAATGACAGCAACCTGTTCTCACCATTTTCTGCAGCTTGACGAAATGTAGTTTATGCTACCACTCTCTCTTTAAGTGATAGCAATGGGGGAGAAATCATATAAAATATTTGTACCGACTAATGAACAAGTGGTCAAGAGTCATTGAAAAATCATCAGATTCTGCATAGTCTATAACTTTGTACCAAAGCAAGAAACTGTTAAGGTTTACCTCTTGGTGTAAACCTTTGCCTCTTTCGTGTTTACCTTTACCTCGATGTGTCCTTATAATCATCTCCATTAAATGGCTGGAATTTGTCTCAGGAGGTGAAAGATTAATGATCTAAAGCCAGGCTCCTCTGTCCATGGGATTCTCCAGGCAAAAATACTGGAGTGGGTTGCCATGCCCTCCTCCAGAGGATCTTCCCAACCCAGGGATCAAACCCACGTCTCTGCGTTGGCAGGCAGGTTCTTTGTCACTAGCACCACCTAGGAAGCCTAAACGTAGGACTCAAATAGTATCCCTGCTGTCATGAGCAGCTACTTTTGAAATATAATAAGTATGTTGTAAGTATTAAGTGGCTGAAATCTTTATGGGTAAAACTAATAATAGGAATATTGACATTTTATTGATTATAGACACAACACTGTACAAATAT
This sequence comes from Bos javanicus, assembly GCF_032452875.1. Lineage (NCBI taxonomy): Eukaryota > Metazoa > Chordata > Mammalia > Artiodactyla > Bovidae > Bos > Bos javanicus. Next base: position 54,484,604 of record NC_083881.1, on the reverse strand, counting down.
TAAGATTTATACTATTCTGTTAACTGAGGAATCAAAAGGAAACACAATGTGAGTGTTAATCTCCTTGAGGCTTAGATTCATGATCTTTAAAAGTAGGATGATGATACTTCAAGTTTAGTTGTTACAAAGAGCAAACCAAAAATATGCCTAAAAGGCACCTTAACAAGTAATCAATTAGTACATTGATGGAAATTAATACTCTTTAGTCTCTTTTTTCCCCCCAACTTTGGATATACACTTAGATCCTTTAGCTGTGACTCTTAACAAAAATCCTTTTATAAACCCTGGGTGCTTAAATTCTTCCTTGTAAATACTGCAAACTAAAAATAAAACCTTGAGATAAGTGGTCCCCTAATGCATGCACATTTTCTTCATTTATGTTTTTGGTTTTGGTAGTTAAGGAAAACAGCTCTTCATGAAATGATAAGGAGTATGCAAAGCAAAGTATAAGCATTTCAGTTATATTACAGCACAAGGAACTTTTATTGTATTTTAAGAAACACAACAGTTGCTTAAACTGATAATTGGGATGTAGAAATTCTGATTCTATTATTCACATGGCATTCAATTATGAAATAAAAATGTAACGATAGAGAACAGATTATTCCTTGCTAGGAATTAAGGATAGGAGGACTGAGGGGGTGGGTATGGCTATAAAAGTGTAGCATGAGGGAGCCTTGGGTTGATGGTACAGTTCAGTATGTTGAACTGTAACTGTTCTGGTAACTGTTACAGGAGGCTGCACATCTGATGAAACTGCATGGAGCTGCACACACAAACACCTAAATGCATACACACACAGAGATGAATGCATTTATAAATGAAAGAATGTGGATAGTCTCTGTGGACTGTACCAATGTCAATTAACAGATATTAATATTGTACTATAATTATGCAACATGTAAATATAGGGAGATGCTGGGTAAAGGATGCATGGTGCTTACCTGAACAGTTCTTTGCAATTTCACACAGATCTACAATTATTTTAAAATGAAAAGCTAGAAAATATGATAAGTTGAATATGCAGGGGACTTATGAGTTTCCAAGCATGCAATGAGCACGTATATGCATTATTATTTTAAAATTTACAACATCAATTTGAGTTGAACACTGTTGCTGTTCTACTTCCTTCTTACAAGTAAGGGAAATAAGATGTTGAGCAGTGAAATAACTTACTGAGAAGCAGATAGCCAAATAGAAGAACGAACATAAGCATTTTAGTTTTTTCCCATATTTTCGAGGATATGATTATTGGTAGCTAAATAGAGGATCTCTGAATGGACACAAACCATTGCTTCTCATATATCAGACATCCTGCCACCTGGATGGCTAGTATTGTCAATGACCAGGTTGATAACCACTGACTGTGGCCGTGGTCAATATAATGCTAAATCTTTACTGGTCTTATTGCTAAAGCTGATTCCTCAGAGTTTATCTGCTTAGGGGGAGAGTAGGGTATAGCTCTTTCCATAAAGACATTGAACAATATTTACCATCTGTAAGCATTAGTGAGGTTTTCTTTCAAATTAATTCTTGTCTAATCTGTTTTTATTAAATATTAATGAAACATTTTGTTTTAATAAATAATGTCCATTAGAGACTCTTAGAAGATCCATAACTTTGAAAATAAATGTTGAATGTGTGTGGAAGTAAAATAATTCCCAGTATGGAGATATAGTGAGCTACTTATATGCAGAGTACAATATTTTTTAAAAGTTATGGTCAGTAAGTTGACAATTTTTCCTTTTTTTTAAATTTTTAAAATTTTATTTTGGCACAAACATTTAGCATGATCTATCTTCCTAACAGATTTTTAAGTGTACAATAGCTAAGTTGTGGAAGAAATCTTAATGTCTGTTAATAGATAAATTAATTAAATGTATAATTAAATAATGTGGTATATATGTTCAATGAAATATTCAGTTCCATTCAGTTGCTCAGTCATGTCTGACTCTTTGCGACCCCACGGACTGTAGCATGCCCGGCTTCCCTGTCCATCACCAACTCCCAGACTTTACTCAAACCTCAAACTCATGTCCATTGCATTGGTAATGCCATCCAACCATCTCATCCTCTGTTGTCCCCTTTTCCTCCCGCTTTCAATCTTTCCCAGCATCAGGGTCTTTTTCAATGAGTCAGTTCTTTGCACCAGGTGGCCAAAGTATTGGAATTTCAGTTTCAACATCAGTCCTTCCAATGAATATTCAGAACTTATTTCTTTTAGGATTGACTGGTTGGATCTCCTTGCAGCCCAAGGGACTCTCAAGAGCCTTCTATAACACCACAGTTCAAAAGCATCAATCCTTCTGCACTCAGCTTTCTTTATAGTCCAATTCTCACATCCATACATGACTACTGGTAAAACCATAGCTTTGACTAGATGGACCTTTGTTGGTAAAGTAATGTCTCTGCTTTTTAATATGCTACCTAGGTTGGTTATAGCTTTTCTTCCAAGGAGCAAGCATCTTTTAATTTCACAGCTTCAGTCATCATCTGCAGTGATTTTGGAGCCCAAAAATATAAAGTCTCTCACTGTTTCCATTGTTTCCTTATCTATTTGCCATGAAGTGATGGGACCAGATGCCATGGTCTTAGTTTTCTGAATGTTGAGTTTTAAGCCAACTTTTTCACTCTCATCTTTCACTTTCATCAAGAGGCTCTTTAGTTCTTTGCTTTCTGCCATGAGGGTGGTGTCATCTGCATTCTGAGGTTATCAATATTTCTCCCAGCAATCTTGATTCCGGCTTGTGCTTCATCCAGACCAGCATTTCTCATGATGTACTCTGTATATAAGTTAAATAAGCAGGGTGACATTATACAGCCTTGACGTATTCCTTTCCTGATTTGGAACCAGTCTGTTGTTCCATGTCCAGTTCTAACTGTTGCTTCCTGATCTGCATACAGATTTCTCAAGAGGCAGGTCAGGTGGTCTGGTATTCCCATCTCTTGAAGAATTTTCGACATTTTATTGTGATCCACACAGTCAAAGGCTTTGACATAGTCAATAAAGCAGAAGTAGATGTTTTTCTGGAACTCTTGCTTTTTTGATGATCCAGCAGATGTTGGCAATTTGATCTCTGGTTCCTCTGCCTTTTCTAAAACCAGCTTGAACATCTGGAAGTTCACAGTTCACATACTGTTGAAGGCTGGCTTGGAGAATTTTGAGCATTACTTTGCTAGCATATGAGATGAGTGCAATTGTGCGGTAGTTTGAACATTCATGCTTTCTCATGAAATATTATTCAGCCTTAAAAGAGAAGGAAGTCCTGCAGTATGCAGTAATATGGGTGAAACTTGAGGATATTATGCTAAATTAAATAACCCAGGCACACAAGGACAATTTCTAGGCAATGTTAAGTGAGATGATTATTATTGGTTTACATATGAAAAAAATGATTCCTGGATATTTACCCAAAACATAGATTAAAAGATTTTTCTGGATATAAAGTCACCCTGCAAAGGAGGAAAGACTGTCTTGCTTTGTATACAGTCTGGATGTAGGACCAATAGCTAGCTTAATTGTGTGAGATTTTCACTAGTGTCATATAACTCCCAGAATTTACCGAGTGAGGAGTGATGCATATGGAGTGATAAAAATAACTAGCAATCAAGATTCAAAATAGTTTTTAATTAATTTTATTGGAAATATATAGCTCTAAAAATACTAAAGTGTAACTTGATGAATGAGTTGGGCAAAGTATGGAGAATGCAGATAGTCATGGTTAGTTGTGTCACTTCTGTATATGAAGGAATTTAAGTTAAAGTCACGCTATGCATGTGCGTATGCTAAGTCACTTCAGTTGTGTCTGACTCTCTGATGCTACTGGCCATAGCCTGCCAGGCTCCTCTGTCCATGATATTCTCCAGGCAAGAATACTGGAGTGGGTTGCCATGCCCTCCTCCAGGGGGACATCCAGACCCAGGTATTAAACTCGCATCTCATGTCTCCTGCCTGGCAGGTGGATTCTTTACCATTGGTGCCACCTAGGAAGTCCAAAGTAGGGCTAAGCTTATTATAATAGTTATCATTTTTTTTAACAGTTACCATGTACAAAGACTGAACTAAGAGCTTTCAAAGTCTGAAGTTGTTTATCTGGGTGACTATGTTTTAGCCAAAACTATTTTTGAAGAAGTATAAAGTAGACATTTGCTCCCTGAAAGAAAAGTTATGCCCAACCTAGACAGCATATTAAAAAGAAGAGACATTACCAACAAAGGTCCATCTAGTCAAAGCTATGGTTTTTTCAGTAGTCATGCATGGATGTGAGAGTTGGACCATAAAGAAAGCTGAGCGGCGAAGAGCTGATGCTTTTGAACTGTGGTGTTAGAGAAGACTCGAGAGTCCCTTGGACTTCAAGGAGATCAAAACAGTCATCCTAAAGAAAGCAATCCTGAATATTGATTGGAAAGACTGATGCTGAAGTTGAAGCTCCAATACTGTGGTCCCCTGATGTGAAGAACTGACTCATTGGGAAACACCCTGATGCTGGGAAAGATTAAAGGCAGGAGGAGAAGGGGACAACAGAGGATGCTATGGTTGGATGGCATCACTGACTCAATGGATGTGAGTTTGAGCAGGCTCTGGGAGCTGGTGATGGACAGGAAAGCCTGGCATCTTGCAGTCCAAGCAGCCACAAAGAGTTGGACACAACTGAACGACTGAACTGAACTCAACTGAAAAGCGGCCACTGGGGGTATACAGCTGTCTCTTCAAAACAAATTACTACAAATGGATCAAATATATATGTACCCTTCTTCTCCCACACAGAATGCACTCACTCCTACTCCAAGTAACAAAACTTGGAGCCACAAAATAAAAGTTACCTTACCCCACCCATCACCAACATACACACTGTATAGAATAACAGATTGAGAACAGGTTTGCTGCTGTTAAACTGCTATGGAGAAGTGTAAAGAATGAAAAGAGACACTAATCACCATTCCATAGTAATTAGTAAGTTCCATTGAGCAGAAATTACAAATTTCATCTGCCTATGTGCTCCAGAAATGGACTAACAGCCTTGGTTGCGAGATCCGGTGGTCTGTGAATCTGTGTCACAGGGTACAGGTGAGGCTCCTTGTCTATCATCCCTCTTGGCTTTGCTTTTGACTCTAAGAAGTTGTTACTTCTCCCATGCACACGTCCATTGGAGAGAATTCACTTCTTGTGGGCTGTGCAGCTTTTGATTTGCTTTCTGTTGGCACGGTTTTGGGATTGTTCTGTGAGCAATCACAGGCTTGTGTTCCTTTGGCAAAACAAACACAAAAAATTGGAAGGCTTCCTGCACATACGTTTCCAGATAGTTTCGTACACACGACAGTGTTGTTAACCATAGCATGTTCCTAAGAGCTGCTTCAAAACCCTGCAGGGTCTTTGTAGAAACAATGTGAGTTAGAAAAGGTGACGTCAGCCTTGGGAAGTGGTGTGGTTCTTCCTTGACTGGAAACTACCGACTTCCCAGTTAAGTTTCATCTCTTACCTTCTTTTTCCCTAGTTTACTCTCCCCTCTTTAGCTGATCTTAACCACTCAGTTTGATTTTTCTAAAGTCTTTTTTCTTCTTTTGGCACAGTGCTAGGCACTGAGGACATAAGGATAAACAGGTGTGATTTCTGCTCTCAGAGTTTGCTGTCTGCTTGGGAGTAAGAAAGTACACAGAAGATCATGTTTACTTTTATTTAAATACTTCTCTAATGAAGTCTGCCATAACAAGTGTAGTGAATTCATATACTAGTGCCTTTTCATATGTAAGTTCTACAGAATTTTGATCTATTCTTTACCCTGTTAAAGAATCAATTCTCTATCCTCGATTTTTCCAATACCTGCTCTTATTAGCCATGTTCATAATGCTCAGGTCTCAGTTTGACTGGAGGAATAAATCCTCTCATTCATTTACTCTAGAAAATAAAGTACAACACTAGTTTTTCACTGGGGCTGTTATATAATCAATAAGCACTCATGTTTTTGATTAAAGACTGCAAAGTATCCTTAAGTGAAATTTAACTTGATTAAATTCTATATGCTTTCCATTAATCTCTTAATAGCATACTCAAGGACTACAGTTATAGAAAAAGAAATTTTCCCCTTTAATCTTTGGAGCTACCCACTGAAACTTATGTTTTTAGCAGGTAGATATCTCCTTGAGAACTAGGATTACTGTCAAAGACTATTGTGAAAAATATTCACACTTGTACTTCAGTTTGACAAGTACGAAGATGTTTTTGTTATGCACTGTAGATTCACTTGGTGTTTTTACATCTTAAGTGCATTTTCCCTAACTGCCACATGCAGTTTCTATGGTTACAGGCTAATTCCATTTCTATTTTTGCCTTTAAGAGACCATACTGCTATACATGGAATCAAAAGCCAAGCAGAACTTAGCCCTAATGCTTCCTCTTTTGATTTTGTTTTTAATACAAAAATCTTCAGCACAAGATTAATTTCATACTATGAATCTATTGACTATTATTAAGTATAATCCTTTTGTACAGTAAACTCATAGTTTCCACCTTTTTTCTGTCCATGTACCATGAAGATGGCTTTTGTGATGAGTCCTCTTTAATCATTTACAAAGGTTCCAGTGTCTTGTATAAGACTTGTGTCAGTAAAACCATCCTTCTAAAAGCACACTGTGACTTTAATTTTCTTTCTTCTGTGAATGTGTCTTGTCCTCTTTCAAGAAGAAGAAAATTAAAACACCACATATTTTTCTTCATTATATTACTTCTTATCTCAACCATTCCTTTCCCAAACAATTTGAAGCTACTGTCTGATGGACAAAACTCTAGTTACTGGTGATTAAAGCAAACAAAAATACTCCAGCTCCTGCTTTAGCTAGGCCTGTAATTCAGATAAATAATGATAAAAGTGAGCCAAATCAGTGTGATAGGATCCTATTCAACAGACATGGTCAATGAAGATTGAGGTCATTATGGGAAGCTTTTTAGAGCCAGTGGGATGGAAATACCTTTTATAATTATACAAAAGTGGCTGGTGGCTAGATGTGGCAGACTCATAACAGGGTGTCTTTAATCTTTAAAACTGCATCTGGCCACATGCAGAGTTGATGGCCATGGGATTGTAGATTGCTGCAATAAATCATGAGAGCAACTGGGAAGTTGCTTTCCCAAACTAGGTGTCCAGTCTTTTATTCTTGGTGATTTATTCTTCATCTTAAAGAACTGACATCTTTAAAAACTGACTTATAACTTAATGTATTATATGTTATATATATATATAAAATACATGTGTGCTGTGCTCAGTTGCTCAGTCGTGTCTGACTCTTTGCGACCCCATGGACTGTGGCCCTCCAGGCTCCTGTGTCCATGGGGATTCTCCAGTCAAGAATAGTGGAGTGAGTTGCCATGCCCTCCTCCAGGGGATCTTCCCAACCCAGGGATCGAACTCAGGTCTCCTGCATTGCAGGCAGATTCTTTACTGACTGAGCCACCTATAAAATCTGTTTGATATTGTATCATTTTTTGTTGATCCAAAGATACTCTGTCCTAGGCATTCTTCTATGTGCCAGGAATACAATAATGTATGTTTCCATACATTATTGTCTCACCTCATGTGCAAAATAGAGATTATAATTCCTGTCTCTTATGCCTTATATGGCTATTGCAATTTCCAAATGAGACAGCTTGACATTACCCCGAAACATTCATATTTTGGTAATATCTCTATGCAACCTATGTTATTGCTATTAAAAGTTTATTTTAAATCACTGTATTTAAGCAAGAAACCATGTCACTCAATTATACTATATAGCTAGTAATTATGTTTTTCTAGTATGTGTTATGTGAAATATATACTATTTTTTGTGATTTAAACTTCAATAATTTCTGAAGGATAAATACTTTAAGCTGACTTTAAAGATTCTTTTAAAGTTTAACTATTTAAATTTCTTTTACACTGATTTGGTTTTATTAATTTTCAATAATGAATTTTAAAATATTATTGGGATAAGATGTATTTAACATAAAATATGGCATTTTAACCATTTAAAGCATATAATTCAGTGACATTAATTATACCCATAATTTTGTGCAACCATCACCACTGGTTCCAGAACTTTATCAATTTTCCAGACAGAAACTCTTCTTATTAACCATTAACTCCCCCTTTCTCCACCCCTTTTGAACTGGTTTAAGGGGGAAAGATTTCAGTCTTCTACCACTGAGAATGATGTTTGAGAGTTTAAAATAAATGTTCTTTAATCATGTTGAAGAAGTTTCCTTATATTCCTAGATTTCTTTTAATGTTTTTAATCATGAAAGAGCATTGGAGTAACTGAAATACCTTTTCTGTATCTACTGATATGATCATATGGTTGTTTTCCTTCATTGTATAAATGCAGTGTTCCAGTGATGATTGATTTTCTTATACTGAATGCTCCCTCACCCCTAACCTTACATTTCTTGAATAAGTCTCACTGGGTCAAGTCATATAATCTTTTTAACATGATGTTGGATTTGGCTTGTTAGCATTTTGTTCAGAAATTTTATATTGTTTTCACGAAAGATTTTGGTCTGCATTTTTCTTTTGTTCTGATGCTTAATTTGATTTCAGTATCAGTATCAGGATAATGCTGGCTTCATAGAATAAAAGTGTTCCTTCTTTTCTTTTTTAATTTTTAGACAGATTTTGAGAAGGATGGACGTTAGTTATTAAATATTTGGTAGAATTTACCAGTGAAGCCATCTGGTCCTGGACTTTCCCTGACCATGGGTTTTTCTTTGCTAGGAGGTTTTTGATTACTGATTCAATCTCTTTACTTGTTATATATCTTGGCATTTTCTATTTCTCCTTGAATCAGCTTAGGTAATTTGTGTGTTTCCAGGAGTTTTCCCATTTCATTTAGGTTATGTACTTTTTTTGGGGCATGCAACTGTTCATAGTATTCCCTCATATTCCTCTTTATTTCTGTAAGGTCAATAGTATAGCCCTGTTATTATTTCTGATTTTAGTTATTCATGTCTTCTCTCTTTTATATGTCAATCTAAAGTTTTGTCAGAAATGAAGAATTGTTAAAATATATAATATTTTATATATATATATATATATATATATATATTGAACTTTCTAGTGGATTGCTATCAAATTCTGAATAAGGGAATGTTATTGATATTTAGTAACCTGGGGTCAGGTTAGATAAAAAATATTTTACCAAGTAAAGATTTAGGGAGAGTAATTTTGAAAGAATCATTAATAGCAAACAGATGATTAAAAATCATAATTTTCACACTCTCCCACTCTGATGACTAGTTGTAAAGTTAAAAAAAAAAAAGACTCAGGAAGAACTGAGAAGTTTAATATGGCATTGTTCTACATAACATTTCTTAGGAGATATTTAGAAAAAATATAGACTTTGTTGATTTGGACCATTCAAGCAGGAGTATATCAATGGAAGATTTCATACTAATTCCCTATCCTATAACAAGCTTTATCAAAGAAGTACCTTCTATATGATACCATTCAGCCATCTCGTCCTCTGACGCTGTCTTCTCCTTCAGAGGATGGCACCACCAATTCAATGGACATGAACTTGGGCAAACTCTGGGAAATGGTGAGGGATAGGGAGGCCTGGCATGCTGCAGTCCATGGGGTTGTGAAGAGCTGGACACAACTGGGGGGTTGAACAGCAACCTGCCATATAAATGAGCCAAAAATGGTTTTTGTTATATTGGTCATTAAGTTGTTACTCTTTCACAGCAGGATGAGCTCAGACTTTTAGCCTTATGGTTTGCATGATTTGCATCCCTGGAGAAACTATGCCTTGTATCTATTACATAGTTAATTAACCCATCGGGCTATTAAAGACCTAAACCACTGCTGCCCTTCTGAGCTCTCTAACTCAGGCACTCCACACCATGTTGCTGAGCAACACCCATCTAGACACATTAAAGTACCTATCTGGTCCCTCTCTATTCTCAGAGTTTTCTTGCTCTCCTCTCTGGATGGTATCCCTCTTCTCAACACTACAAGCTCTAAACAGTCTCTTTCTATAAGAGACCTCAACCTGCAGGTGAACCTGTTAGAGGGTCACTTAGATAAATTATGTGTGTTACTGCTTCTGCATGGTTATATCTTTTCCTTAATGGGCCCAAATCCTGTGAAACCCTTATAGTACCTTCTATTAGATAGGGGTATTCGTGCCTGGAAAATCCCAAGGACAAAAGTGCCTGGTGGGCTACAGTCTGTGGGGTTGCAAAGAGTCAGACAGGACTGAGTACGCAAACGCATTACATAGTGCTGGCATACAGCCACATTTTCATTGTAAAAACAAACATACAATTTAAAACCAAAAGAGAGGCTGACTTGGGCTTTGTATGGAGAAACAGCATGAGCAAAAGTCTTGCCCAAAGAACGAACTTGACATGTTGGAGGGGCTGAGAGGTGTTAATCGCATCTGGAGCACAGTGTGTGAGGTAGCAAGGAGCACAAAGTGAAGCTGGAGCGACTGGCCAGGCCAGACTTTAGCCTAATGAGTCACTATAAAGAAGTCGCATTTTTATTACATGTAAAATAGGAAGCCTTGAAGATTTTAATTACGGGAATGACCGAATGATGTTATAATATGTTTAATGATATTATAATAATCTTTTAATAATGAATTTAAAAGAGGCCAAATACAATTTTTATTTACAGCACAAACTGAACCAAGAAAAAACATGCATAGAAAGATGAGTTGGTTAAACGTAAAAGACAAGAACTTGTCTTTTCTTTAAAGTTTCCTGTTAGTCTGGCTGATATGCAGAGAATAACAGGGAGAAGGTCCAGCATGGGATTAGGATGGTATAGTAACAGGATGCAGCATTATCCAGAGAGGGATTCAGGTAGCTTGTGCATGGACACACAAGCTAGGACTTGAGATACATTGTGCAGAAACAACAGGCTTGCTGGTCGTTTAGATGGTGGATTTGATGATGAAGTTTTCTGACCTGAGCAATTGTGTGGGTGGTTTTACCATGTTAAGAAATGAAAAAAAAATGTGGGAACCACATATTTTGGTTAGTTTTGAATGTGTTAGGGTTATGGTGCCTTTGAAACATTCAAGTAATGATGTTGAGAAGTCAGCTAAATATAAGAACTGGAGTTCTCAAGAGCTCATATTAGTAAGGGATTCATCAGAGTATACAGAATGAGCCTTGAAGGTCTGTCTCAAAGGAGAGTAAAATTAGCATTTTAGGTGGATTAGCAATTAAGCCCTGAAGATTATTAAATAATTTACTTTTAATTATAAAATATTAAAAGCTAAAGTATGTGAAACATTCACAGAAAATGGTATAGGTGAGATTAATGATGCTTCTTCTTTTCCTTCTCTAAATTTTCCATTGTTCATATAATAACCATCTGTTCAGTTCAGTTCAGTCGCTCAGTCGTGTCTGACTCTTTGCAACCCCATGAATCGCAGCATGCCAGGCCTCCCTATCCATCACCAACTCCCGGAGTCCACTCAAACTCACGTCCATTGAGTCGGTGACGCCTTCCAGCTATCTCATCCTCTGTCATCCCCTTCTCCTCCTGCCCCCAATCCCTCCCAGCATCAGAGTCTTATCCAATGAGTCAACTGTTCACATGAGGTGGCCAAAGTACTGGAGTTTCAGCTTTAGCATCATTCCTTCCAAAGAAATCCCAGGGCTGATCTCCTTCAGAATGGACTGGTTGGATCTCCTTGCAGTCCAAGGGACTCTCAAGAGTCTTCTCCAACACCACAGTTCAAAAGCATCAATTCTTCGGTGCTCAGCCTTCTTCACAGTCCAACTCTCACATCCATACATGACCACAGGAAAAACCATAGCCTTGACTAGATGGACCTTTGTTGGCAAAGTAATGTCTCTGCTTTTCCACATGCTATCTAGGTTGGTCATAACTTTCCTTCCAAGGACTAAGCGTCTTTTAACCTCATGGCTGCAGTCACCATCTACAGTGATTTTGGAGCCCAAAAAAATAAAGTCTGACACTGTTTCCACTGTTTCCCCATCTATTTCCCATGAAGTGATGGGACCGGATGCCATGATCTTCGTTTTCTGAATGTTGAGCTTTAAGCCAACTTTTTCACTCTCCTCTTTCACTTTCATCAAGAGGCTTTTGAGTTCCTCTTCACTTTCTGCCATAAGGGTGGTGTCATCTGCATGTCTGAGGTTATTGCTATTTCTCCCGGCAATCTTGATTCCAGCTTGTGCTTCTTCCAGCCCAGCATTTCTCATGATGTACTCTACATATAAGTTAAATAAGCAGAATGACAATATACAGCCTTGACGTTCTCCTTTTCCTATTTGGAACCAGTCTGAGAAGGATATAAAAAAAAGCTACCTAAAAGGAAAATCACTGTAGACATTTAGACTTAAAGTAAGGAAGGGATGAATCAATGTGTTGATCCAAATGGAAATATAAAAGCCAATTTGCATAGGCATTATCACAATTTTCAATATTTACTGGGTAGTTACTCTGGTCGACAATTTTTTCAACATTTTAAATTCACCGTCTTATTGATTCTCACAATACACTTAAATGATTAAAGCCAATATTATACCCATTTTACAGATTAGAGAATTTTATTAACTTGCAACAGGTTCATGTTAGTAAACTGACATGCCAAGATTCAGATCCACCTTTGTGTAATGCAGAAGCACTGTGCAATAATTCAGGGAGCTCTGAAAAGGGGGATGGTTGAAGTCATTGGGATAGATGAAATCACTGAAAGAAGGAGAGATAACAATTCAAGCATGGGAGAAATAAGAAATTCATGGTTAGCACGAGTTCACTTTGAACCTGATATCCCGTGTCCCCAGTGTGGATGTCTTACTAATTCTAACACTCTTCCTGTCCCCCACATTAAAGGTTTCCCAGAAAAGTGCATACATACCACTCTCAACTGTGCTCAGTGTTTTTATGAGGCTATGATGTGGAATTAACAGTCAAGAAAATTTTAGCTTATCAATTCTACTGTTACTAAGAAGTTAACCTGGGATTCAGTCAGTTCATGAAATGCAAGTGCAAAATACGGTTGTATAAACAATTGAGGCTCTTCAAGACCCCTTGTGTATAATTGCTATGAAGGTGTTAGAGCAGAAAAAAAAAGAAAAAACTGTATATTCTTGTGATACATTTATTAGCTGATGAATTGACAAGGAGAGGCACAAATTGTTAAAATAAAGTGAACTGATTTACAAATCTTTCAGTCAGTCCAGGATAGTCTATGATGTATTAACTTTGGCACAGAAGTGGAATCAATTTTACTATTCATGGTTTTTACATCTTATTGTTTTATGCCTTTTTTTTTTTCAGATTAAGCTCTTTACTTGCTTTATTGTCTTCAGAGAGAGTAAACTGAACCGGAGAAAATAGGAAACATTGTTCAGAAATCACTGTTCTGTGACAATCAGAGCTTTACCTTCATCACTGATGAGTCATTCCATAAGGCCAACTGGGACATCTATATCTTTAATCAATACTGCAAAGTCTCTCATAGCCAAGATTAATATGTGAGGGCAGAATTAGCTGCTCTGGGTGTTATTTATTGATCTTATGTTGTGTGAGATAGACATGCCTATTTTTATTATCTGCTTAATTGAAAAGCGAAAACACCAGTAATTAATAAAGTTCATTGATTTCCAAATATTTCAAAAGCTGGTGACTATGTCACAAAGCTAATCTTTAATTTTCAAACCTTTTTGTATTGTTAGTTTGGCTAGAAGAAACAAGAAGAGGCTCAGTAAATATGACGGGATAATAAGGTTTAGTTTCACCAGGCATATATATATGCCCTTTGTGGATATAATTTTAGCATGTTAAAACCACTATCTTAATAGCATAATAGCATATAGATTATTTAAAAACATAACATGATGCAAAATTTCTTAGGATCTTCTTATATCTGAATATTTTTTTCTTTTTTTCTCCCATTGTTGTAAAACATTTGCAACCTTAATAGGAAAAAATATATTTATTATCTTTGTTTGTTTGTTACCCACTCATCTGGTGAATTTCAGAAGCACAATGATGCCATTTAGTGGCCCAAAGGGAGCAGTGTGCTTGTTTTTAATGTAATATATTCAGAATAATCCGTCTGCCAATGTAGGAGAGGTAAGAGAGCTGGGTTCAATCCCTGGGTGGGGAAAATCCCCTGGAGAAGGAAATGGCAATCCACTGCAGTATTTTTGCCTGGAGAATTCCATGGGCAGAGGATCCTGGAAGACCACAGTCCATGGTCATCGCAAAGAGTCGGACATGACTGAGCGCTTGCTCACAGAATAAAGTAGAATGACTGCACTTCATACAGAGAACATTATTATAGGACAGAGAAAAATGAGTTCAGATCTCAGAACAGTTACTAAAAGTATTTAGACTTGAATTTTCCAGCTAAAGTTATTTTTGAGTCTAAGTAGAAAACAATTATTTTAGGAAATGAAGGTTAAAATTCCACCGTTGCTGCTAGCTTACATTGTGAATTCACGTGATGACTTAGTCTGTGCTTCCAACTCCTATCCTGTGTCTTAGTCACATCTGGGGAAAAAAAAAAGTGGTTAAACTGGCTCTAAGTCAGTGTACACACAGAGAATACTGCATCAATCTTGCCCAAGCTGGCCATGGAATGTCATTCAGTTCAGTCAGTTCAGTTGCTCAGTCGTGTCCGACTCTTTGCGACCCCATGAATCGCAGCATGCCAGGCCTCCCTGTCCATCACCAACACCCAGAGTTCACTCAGACTCACGTCCATCGAGTCAGTGATGCCATCCAGCCATCTCATCCTCTGTCATCCCCTTCTCCTCCTGCCCCCAATCCCTCCCAGCATCAGAGTCTTTTCCAATGAGCCAACTCTTCGCATGAGGTGGCCAAAGTACTGGAGTTTCACCTTCAGCATCATTCCCTCCAAAGAAATCCCAGGGCTGATCTCCTTCAGAATGGACTGGTTGGATCTGCTTGCAGTCCACGGGACTCTCAAGAGTCTTCTCCAACACCACAGTTCAAAAGCATCAATTCTTTGGCGCTCAGCCTTCTTCACAGTCCAACTCTCACATCCATACATGACCACAGGAAAAACCATAGCCTTGACTAGATGGACCTTTGTTGGCGAAATAATGTCTCTGCTTTTGAATATGCTATCTAGGTTGGTCATAACTTTCCTTCCAAGGAATACGCATCTTTTAACCTCATGGCTGCAGTCACCATCTGCAGTGATTTTGGACCCCAAAAAAATAAAGTCTGACCTTGTTTCCACTGTTTCCCTATCTATTTCCCATGAAGTGATGGGACCGGATGCTATGATCTTCATTTTCTGAATGTTGAGCTTTAAGCCAACTTTTTCACTCTCCACTTTCACTTTCATCAAGAGGCTTTTGAGTTCCTATTCACTTTCTTCCATAAAGGTGGTGTCCTCTGCATATCTGAAGTTATTGATACTTCTCCCGGCAATCTTGATTCCAGCTTGTGTTTCTTCCAGTCCAGCGTTTCTCATGATGTACTCTGCATATAAGTTAAATAAGCAGGGTGACAACATATAGCCTTGACGTACTCCTTTTCCTATTTGGAACCAATAATGAAATAATTAAATGAAGTTATTTCTCCCCAAAACAAGAATAAAACAAGAATAAGTAACACAGTTTTCCTTAGTACAATACTGTTGGCAGCCTTAATGTCAATCAGAGTTGGCATATATGCTGAAATTTGCATAATTATTTGGAATACATTCACTATTATCTTTTCTGGCTCTAAATTTCTATATCTCTGCTCCAATATAATATTAATATTGACATCAGTATAAATATTATTTTGACTTACATTTGTGATGCATTTTATTGCTCAGTCGTGTCCAACTCTTTGCGACCCCATGGACTATAGCCCACCAGGCTCCTCCAACCGTGGAATTTTCTAGGCAAGAGTACTGGAGTGAGTTGCCATTTCCTTCTCCAAGGGATCTTCCAGACCCTGGGATTGAACCTGGGTCTCCCTCATTGTGGGCAGATGCTTTACCCTCTGAGCCACCAGGGAATCCCATTTTTAACTATATGTTATGCCTATTCAATAGTCATTTATTAAGATTTGTGAGTATATATTGTACTTATTAGATACTAGGATTCTTGAATAATTAAGTCGTTCAATACATAAACATTTAGGGCTTGAAGGATATTGTTCACCACTTTAATTATAGAACAATTAAAATTATCTTACTGATTTCAATACAGAGTTTTATCTCTGATCCATTTAATGCTAAATCCATCAATGGAGCAAATCTAGTGTTCCTTTAGGAAATACAGTTCACTAAGTACAAATTTATTTTGCCCTTCAGTTTCAAGGGTGCACTACTTGCAATCTTTTCAGTTAACATTTGAGCTCTTTTAAGTGTCTTCACGGCACTAAGCGCGGTGGCGGCTGCGACCGGCGCACTGAGCGCAGCAGCACAGGAACGCGGAGAAGAGCTACCCAAGTCCGGGGTCAGGGGCGGTGGCCAAGAGGAGCTACCCCATATTGAGGTCAGGGGCGGCGGCTGGGAGGGCCAACTCCATGTCCAAGGAGCGGTGGCTGCATGGGTGCAGGAGGGCCTAGAGGAGCTATCCCACGTTGAAGGTCAGGAAGGGCGGTGGTGAGGAGATACCCCTCGTCCAAGGTAAGGAGCAGCGGCTGCGCTTTGCTGGAACAGCCGTGAAGAGATGCCCCACGCCCAAGGTAAGAGAAACCCAACTAAGATGATAGGTGTTGCAAGAGGGCATCAGAGGGCAGACACACTGAAACCATACTCATAGAAAACTAGTCAATCTAATCACACTAGGACCACAGCCTTGTCAAACTCAAAGAAACCAAGCCATGCCCGTGGGGCAACCCAAGACGGGTGGGTCATGGTGGAGAGATTTGACAGAATGTGGTCCACTGGAGAAGGGAATGGCAAACCACTTCAGTATTCTTGCCTTGAGAACCCCATGAACAGTATGAAAAGGCAAAATGATAGGATACTGAAAGAGGAACTCCCCAGATCAGTAGGTGCCCAATATGCTACTGGAGATCAGTGGAGAAATAACTCCAGAAAGAATGAAGGTATGGAGCCAAAGCAAAAAGAATACCGCTGTGGATGTGACTGGTGATAGAAGCAAGGTCCAATGCTGTAAAGAGCAGTATTACATAGGAACCTGGAATGTCAGGTCCATGAATCAAGGCAAATTGGAGGTGGTCAAACAAGAGATGGCAAGAGTGAATGTCGACATTCTAGGAATCAGCGAACTGAAATGGGCCAGAATGGGTGAATTTAACTCAGATGACCATTATATCTACTACTGTGGGCAGGAATCCCTCAGAAGAAATGGAGTGGCCATCATGGTCAACAAAAGAGTCCAAAATGCAGTACTTGGATGCAATCTCAAAAACGACAGAATGATCTCTGTTCGTTTCCAAGGCAAACCATTCAATATCACAGTAATCCAAGTCTATGCCCCAACCAGTAACGCTGGAGAAGCTGCAGTTGAACAGTTCTATGAAGACCTACAAGACCTTTTAGAAATAACACCCAAAAAAGATGTCCTTTTCATTATAGAGGACTGGAATGCAAAAGTAGGAAGTCAAGAAACACCTGGAGTAACAGGCAAATTTGGCCTTGGAATACGGAATGAAGCAGGGCAAAGACTAATAGAGTTTTGCCAAGAAAATGCACTGGTCATAGCAAACACCCTCTTCCAACAACGCAAGAGAAGACTCTACACATGGACATCACCAGATGGTCAACAACAAAATCAGATTGATTATATTCTTTGCAGCCAAAGATGGAGAAGCTCTATACAGTCAACAAAAACAAGACCAGAAGCTGACTGTGGCTCAGATCATGAACTCCTTATTACCAAATCCTGACTGAAATTGAAGAAAGTAGGGAAAACCACTAGACCATTCAGGTAAGACGTAAATCAAATCCCTTATGATTATACAGTGGAAGTGAGAAATAGATTTAAGGGCCTAGATCTGATAGATTGAGTGCCTGATGAACTATGGAATGAGGTTTGTGACATTGTACAGGAGATGGATCAAGACCACCCCCATGGAAAAGAAATGCAAAAAAGCAAAATGGCTGTCTGGGGAGGCCTTACAAATAGCTGTGAAATGAAGAGAAGTGAAAAGCAAAGGAGAAAAGGAAAGATAAAAGCATCTGAATGCAGAGTTCCAAAGAATAGCAAGAAGAGATAAGAAAGCCTTCTTCAGCGATCAATGCAAAGAAATAGAGGAAAACAACAGAATGGGAAAGACTAGAGATCTCTTCAAGAAAATTAGAGATACCAAGGGGACATTTCATGCAAAGATGGGCTCGATAAAGGACAGAAATGGTATGGACCTAACAGAAGCAGGAGATATGAAGAAGAGGTGGTAAGTATACACGGAAGAACTGTACAAAAAAGATCTTCATGACCCAGATAATCACGATGGTGTGATCACTGACCTAGAGCCAGACATCCTGGAATGTGAAGTCAAGTGGGCCTTAGAAAGCATCACTACAAACAAAGCTAGTGGAGGTGATGGAATTCCAGTTGAGCTCTTTCAAATCCTGAAAGATGATGCTGTGAAAGTGTTGCACTCAATATGCCAGCAAATTTGGAAAACTCAGCAGTGGCCACAGGACTGGAAACGGTCAGTTTTCATTCCAATCCCAAAGAAAGGCAATGCCAAAGAATGCTCAAACTACTGCACAATTGCACTCATCTCACAGGCTAGTAAAGTAATGCTCAAAATTCTCCAAGCTAGGCTTCAGCAATACATGAACCATGAACTTCCAGATGTTCAAGCTGGTTTTAGAAAAGGCAGAGGAACCAGAGATCAAATTGCCAACATCTGCTGAGATTTCTGCTTTATTGACTATGCCAAAGCCTTTGACTGTGTGGATCACAATAAACTGTGGAAAATTCTGAAAGAGATGGGAATACCAGACCACCCGACTTGCCTCTTGAGAAATCTGTATGCAGGTCAGGAAGCAACAGTTAGAACTGGACATGGAACAACAGACTGGTTCCAAATAGGAAAAGGAGTACGTCAAGGCTGTATGTTGTCACCCTGCTTATTTAACTTATATGCAGAGTACATCATAGAAACGCTGGATTGGAAGAAGCACAAGCTGGAATCAAGATTGCTGGGAGAAATATCAATAACCTCAGATATGCAGAGGACACCACCCTTATGGCAGAAAGTGAATAGGAACTCAAAAGCCTCTTGATGAAGGTGAAAGTAGAGAGTGAAAAAGTTGGCTTAAAGCTCAACATTCAGAAAACGAAGATCATAGCATCCAGTCCCATCACTTCATGGGAAATAGATAGGGAAACAGTGGAAACAGTGTCAGACTTTATTTTTCTGGGCTCCAAAATCACTGCAGATGGTGACTGCAGCCATGAGGTTAAAAGACGCTTAGTCCTTGGAAGGAAAGTTATGACCAACCTAGATAGCATATTCAAAAGCAGAGACATTACTTTGCCAACAAAGGTCTGTCTAGTCAAGGCTATGGTTTTTCCTGTGGTCATGTATGGATGTGAGAGTTGGACTGTGAAGAAGGCTGAGCGCTGAAGAATGGATGCTTTTGAACTGTGGTGTTGGAGAAGACTCTTGAGAGTCCCTTGGACTGCAAGCAGATCCAACCAGTCCATTCTGAAGGAGATCAGCCCTGGGATTTCTTTGGAGGGAATGATGCTGAAGGTGAAACTCCAGTACTTTGGCCACCTCATGCGAAGAGTTGACTCATTGGAAAAGACTCTGATGCTGGGAGGGATTGGGAGCAGGAGGAGAAGGGGACGACAGAGGATGAGATGGCTGGATGTCATCACTGTCTCGGTGGACATGAGTCTGAGTGAACTCTGGGTGTTGGTGATGGACAGGGAGGCCTGGCATGCTGCGATTCATGGGGTCGCAAAGAGTTGGACACAACTGTGCAACTGAATTGAACTGAACTGAACTGTCTTCATAGATTTACCCTATGAGAGTTGCCTGAACTAACTTGACAGGTACTGTACTGGTTTGTTAGAACTGCTGCAATAAATTACCTCAACTTTGGAGCATTAAAACATACAAATCTATTTTCTTACAGTACTAGAATGCCGAAGTCCCAAATTAGTTTCAAATGGCTTAGATTAATGTGTCAGCAGGGCTATGATTCCTGGAGGCTCTAGGGGCAAATCCTCTGCATTGCTTTTTCCAGCTTCAGCAGCTGCTTCTTTGCATTCCTGGGCTTGTGGCCACTTTCTCCATCTTCAAAGCCAGCAACCTGTTGCCTTCAAATTTCCCTCACTCTGCTGTTGTTATTGTTCATTCATTGTGTCCAACTCTTTGTCATCCTAT
The DNA here is from genome assembly GCF_032452875.1 of Bos javanicus. Taxonomy (NCBI): domain Eukaryota; kingdom Metazoa; phylum Chordata; class Mammalia; order Artiodactyla; family Bovidae; genus Bos; species Bos javanicus. The sequence continues at coordinate 54,464,304 of NC_083881.1, read as the reverse complement.
GGACTGAGCACACCAAGCTTCCTTGTCATTCACTATTTCCTGGGGTTTGCTCAAATTCATGTCCATTGAGTCAGTGATGGTATCTAACCATGTCGTTCTATACCACCGTCTCTCTGTTGAGGTCATCTCATTATTTTTCTCTTCTTTCTCTGTTTTCCTCTTATAAGGAATATCTCCTTTTGTTTTCCTTTTATAAGGACACTTGATTACATTCAAACTCACCTGGATAACCCAGGATAATCTCTGTATCTCAAGTTCCTTAATTTAGTCACATCTGTAAAGTTTCTTTTTAAGGTAACACTCAAAATTTCCAGGGATTTGGTTCTGAGTATCTCCTTGGGGTCATAATTTCAGCTTTTCACAGATGCCACAGGGAGATAGTTAATAATATTGAAAATAAGGAAAACAAATATTTGTCAAGATTCATGAGTTGTATCTCAAGTTTTGAGAAGGAAATATCATAACTTTCTAGTTACATACAATTAAAACTGCAGTGGTTCTATTGCCCTATTGCTGGTTAAAAAACTTTTAGGGTGATGATGTAATTGTGTTGAATCATGTTTGTAACCAAATCTCTTTGTGACTAAATTTGTATGTTTTTTATAAGCCTAGCTGAACTGAGTCAGAGACTATGCTTACGTACACGATCATATCACAGCCATATTATCATACACCTTTCTTATACCTACTGTTATGCCAGAAGGGAAATTTTCAACCATGGAAAATTTAATTGTCCATTTAACAAATATTTATTTAACATCTTTGTGCCAGGCACTCCCCTTAGAATTGTCACTAAATGCAAATATGAAACAGTCAAAATTCTCAGCTATAGTGTTTGGGGGAGCAGGGTGGCAAATTATGCTCAGAGACTGAGATTGTCTTTGCCAGTAGTTTACTTAACATAGGTTCTGCAAGAATTTCACAACCCAGCAGCATTTCAGGGTAATGTCTCTTAATAAGCCAATAAAGAAATAACATACTCCAAACAAATGATAAATGAATTATATTATTGTTCCATGCTAGGAGACATGAAAGGAATAAAGTCCAAATTTAGTTGAGATGTGTCTTTACTACGAATTTTGGTTTCTCAGGAGAGTCAGCTTTGTCAGTGGAGAGCTGATGTCCAGCTACTGGTGCAAAAATAAAAGTGCCTTGTTGCTGGAGCATGTTGCCAAGGAAGGGAACAAAGGTGCCTGTGTTGACTGGCAGGCTCATCTCCTTGGAAGGAACGGACTCCACTGCATGATTTCCTTACTGCCAATAAAGAAGTCACCTTTATCAGAGTGAGTGAACGTCAAGTCAGTCATGTCTGACTCTTTGCGACCCCAAGGACTGTAGCCCACCAGACTCCTCTGTCCATGGGATTCTCCAGACAGTAATACTGGAGTGGGTAGCCATTCCCTTCTGCAGCAGGTCTTCCTGACCCAGGGGCTGAACCTGGGTCTCCTGCATTGCAGGCATATTCTTTACCATCTGAGCTATCAGGGAAGCTCCATCTTTATCATGGCAGCAGCTAATGTCCCAAGGTCCTTGGAGACAGAGATCAGCAAAAGGTAGCTTTGTCCAGAGGGAACCTGAAACTCTTCTATATTCCATGCAAACTCTTGGTATTCATGGTTTCAACCTCTCCTTGCCTTAATTGCTTCTCCATCCAATCTTGCTTGTGAGTCCCTAGTCAGGACCCTCAGCAGCTGAGCTCTGAGTGCTTATCAACCACAACGGATGAGATAATGATGTCCTGATACAGTATCCTTCATTGTCTGCATTCTAGTTGGGGGAATATGAAATGTAATAAGTCCACTGTTCTTAGGAAGCACAAAAATCAATTTTTTTTCATTAGAATAAAACATGAAATCAAGAAAAGCTTATGCCTGATATTGTGTCCTCTGATTTAAACCTCTCCCTTTGCTTCTTTCTTTACCCACTCTCCAGAAACATCTCCTACACATGTGGGCACTTTTAAAATAGAAAACTTTTCAACTGCTCTACACCTCTAATATGGTGTAGTACTACAGGCCTGAGCAGTTTCAGCCCATAAGGTTGGTCTCATTTGCTGTATCCATAACCTACTTGATAAGCATTGTTTCGAAAGGCACTGGAAATGTTGAAAAATATGCTACAATTTCTATACACTTTCAAATTGGGTATAATCCCTGGCCACCCTCCAGGCCATCTGCTGTGTCCCATACATTCTACCTTTGGAGAACAGCATTGCTGTTTTCTTCCTGAAAAAGACAATAAGCCATTATTCTAACAACCTGGATGTGAAAGAGTGTTTGCCCCAAGCATGCAGTATTTAGGGTTGTCAAAATGGTACTTATGGAAATTTGATGACACTACAAATCAGTAGCTTATAAGGTGGGCCCTCAGGTGACTGAGAAATGGACTTTGATCACGTGGTTTTTTTTTTCATTTAGATTTCATTTTAAAAAAAAAGGAAACCGAAACAAATTCAAAGCTAGGAATACATCAATCTATGAGGAAGTAAAATGTTCCCTAAAATATATTCTTTTCATGTGTAAAATTGATTTGCAGATTCTATAGAAATTTAACTAATGCAAATATTTAATAATCCTTCACTATCTCCTGCAGTCTGCTCAAACTCATGTCCATTGAGTCAGTGATGCCATATTCTAGTAGTTCAAATAAATTATCACAGACATGAAGTTAAAAGCTTTATAAATGTTTACATGGATTGGAAACTCAAGAATAATTACAGATTATCAAATACCAAGAAATAAATCAATGTTAATTTATATAACTATAAGTTAAACTGCATTTGGCAATACCTATATTCATGACTAGTGCTATGAATATGCATAAAACAAGATTACAATCTAAGATTTTCTCCATGCTTCATATCAAAGATTAACTATAGGCTTCGATAAAGATATAACTAATGAGGTGCGGGGATTTACTGTGTAAAGAGCTATATTTTAGTTGTTGTAATAGAATTTGTTGTCTCAGGAGGCTTTAAAAGTAGCTGAGGAAATAAGGGAAGCAAAAGGTAAGGGAGGAAGGGAAAGATACATTCAGCTGAATGCAGAGTTCCAGAGAATAGCAAGGAGAGACAAAGGCCTTCTTAAATGAACAATGCAAAGAAATAGAGGCAAACAACAGAATGGGAAAGACTAGAGATCTCTTCAAGAAAACTGGAGATCTCAAGGGAATATTTCATGCAAGGATGGGCAAGATAATGGACAGAAAGGATAATGACCTCACAGAAGAAGAGATTAAAAAGAGATAACAAGAATACACAGAAGCCCTATATAAGAAAGATCTTAATGACCCAGATAACCATGATGGTGTGGTCACTCACTTCCGGCCTGACATCCTAGAGTCTGAAGTCAAGTGGGCCTTAGGAAGCATTACTACAAAGAAGACTAGTGGAGGTGATAGAATTCCAGCTGAGCTATTTAAAATACTAAAAGAAGATGCTGTTAAAGTGCTGCACTTAATATGTCAGCAAATTTGGAAAACTCAGCAGTGGCCACAGACCTGGAAAAGGTCAGTTTTTATTCTAATCCCAAAGAAGGGCAATGCTAGAGAATGTTCAGACTGCCATACAATTGTACACATGTCATATGCTAGCAAGGTTATGCTCCAGATCCTTCAAGCTAGGCTTCAGCAGTACATGAACCAAGAATTTCCAAATGCATAAGCTGGAAGAGGCAGAGGAACCAGAGATCAAATTGCTAACATTCATTGAATCGTAGAGAAAGCAGGGAAATTCTAGAGTTCTGCTTCATTGACTATGCTAAAGCTTTTGGCTGTGTGGATCACAAAAAACTATGGAAAATTCTTAGATGGATGGGAGGACCAGACCACCTTACTTGTCTCCTGAGAAACCTGTATTCAGGTCAAGAAGCAACAGTTAGAAAAGGAGGTAGAAAAATGCACTGGTTCCAAATTGGGAAAGGAGTATGTCAAGGCTGTATATTGTTACCCTGCTTATTTAACTTATTTGGAGTACATCATGTGAAAGGTCAAGCTGGATAAATCACAAGCTTGAATCAGATATGCAAATGATACCACTCTAATGGCAGAAAAAGAGCCTCTTGATAAGGGTAAAAGAGGAGAGTGAAAAAGCTGGCTTCAAACTGCACATAAAAAACAGTAAGATCATGGCATCCAGTCCTATCACTTCATGGCAAACATAAAGGGAAAATATGGAAGCCCTGATAGATTTTATTTTCTTGGGCTCTCAAATCACTGTAGACAGTGACTGTAGCCATGAAATTAAAACACACTTGGTCCTTGGAAGGAAAGCTATGACAAACTAGATACCTTATTAAAAAGCAGAACATAGCTTTGCCAACGAAGGTTTGTATAGTCAAAGCTATGGTTTTTCCATTAGCCATGTACAGATGTGAGAGCTGGACCATAAAGAAGGCTGATCCTCAAAGAGATGATGCTTTCAAATTGTGGTGCTGGAGAAGACTCTTGAGAGTCCTTTGGACTGCAGGGAGATCAAACCAGCCAATCCTAAAGGAAATCAATCCTGAATATTCACTGGAAGGACTGGTGCTGAAGCTGAAGCTCCAATACTTTGACCACCTCATGCGAAGAGCTGACTCATTAGAAAAGACCCTGATGTTGGGGAAGATTGAAGGCAAAAGGAGAAGGGGACAGGGGAGGATGAGATGGTTAGATAGTATCACTGACTCAATGGACATGAATTTGAGCAAACTCCATGATATAGTAGAGGACAGAGAAGCCTGGCCTGCTGCAGTCTATGAGGTTGCAAAGAGTCGGACATGACTTAGCTACTGAACAACAGCAAGAATAGAATCATACTCTTAGGTCTTCATCTACTTCACTGAAAGCCTTCTGTGATCCAAATGTGACAAACTACCACTACTCTTTTTTTTCTTGTAGTACCATATTTAAAGGACATTTTCTTAGTTTTATGTTGTACATAATTGGATATTTTCTATGTTTATCATCACCCACACTAAGTAAATCAGTGAATGATAAATAAAGCAAGCAGAAGACCAACAGCTTGGTTGTGGCTTGTAGATATAATTAAGGGGCTGAATAAATAGGAAAAGTGTTTTGTGTCTCTAGAAACACTAGATCTACCTGATAATTCTCCATGCTGCTGCTGCTGCTGCTGCTGCTGCTGCTGCTAAGTCGCTTCAGTCATGACCCCATGGACTGCAGCCCACCAGGCTCCTCCATCCATGGGATTTTCCAGGCAAGAGTACTGGAGTGGGGTACCATTGCCTTCTCCAGATAATTCTCCATAGGTCCTGGTAATGTTACATGTAGCAGATACTGAATAAACATTTAGTAAGTGATGAAAATGAATGGATTTCATGTTTATATTTATATAATACTTGAACACTCTAACTGGACTATTTCATATATTGAATCTCAACATCAATATTCAAAAAAATCTATAATGACATAAGTGAGACAATAGGCTTTCTATAGACCTCAGAATTCAATCAGAAATTCTGTAACATTCTTTTATATTTTATGTGTGTGCGTACTGAGATGCTTCAGTCATGTCCAACTCTTTGAGACCACATGGACCACCAGGCTCCTCTGTCCATGGAATTCTCCAGACAAGAATACTAGAATGGGTTGCCATGTCTTCCTCCAGGGGATCTTCCTGACCAAGGGATTGAACCCATGTGCCCTGCATCTCCTACATTGGCAGGCAGGTTCTTTACCAGTAGTGCCAGCTGGGAAGCCCATATTTTATATACATGTGCTTAACTGAACTATAGCTTCTTTAATGGTCTATTAGAATAGCAAATAAATGTATCTCCCAAGAATAAATATAGCAGTAGAGATTTAGGAAATTAAACTGAAAAGCCTTAGAAAGTTCTCATTAAGTCATCTTAAGTTTTTTTCCCAGTGCATTCCTGCAGCAACACGGAAGGCCAGGTACAAGCTTTAATGTCCCTGCTATTTGTAGATGTTGACTTTATGAAAAGCAGTGGGATCAAGCTGGTGTGTTCTAGCTCTGCAGAACTATTAACTAACACTATATCCAGCATCAACAAGAGCCTGTTCTAGACAGTGCCTCCAATTTGGTTTTGGTTCCTGTCCAGGACCATATGATGCTGATTTTCAAACTCTTTAGTTTCCCATGCCTGCTGTTTCTGAAGGTTTTACTGGTTCATAACTTAAAGCCAATTGATCCCTTCATAGATGTTAACTGAAATCACTTACATATTACATCTTTTTGTAGGCTTTAGTTAAAACAGGTGATCCTTTTATTAACAACTTTCATTTACCAGCCAGTTTGTGTACTAGATACAACTAAATGTTTTGTTTATTATTCAAATTATTTTTTGCAGCATTTTCTGTTTATGAGGTAGCTATCACTTGAACTTTTTTATTTAACATATAAAGAAACTTAGATTAAGAAAAAGCTTAATAACTTGATCGCAGACAGCTGTCTTTGGGACCCTTCATGGCACATTATAGACATGGGTTCTTCCACTGAGCCTTGCTCCGTAGGCCAGAGCAAGGCTTGCTTGGCCTTGCTCTCCTTGCTCTGTAGGCCAGACTTAGTCCCAACTTGCATTTGTGAACTTGTCTTGACTCCAGATCCCCAGTTTTTGTTGGCTTAAATCAGTTTTCCTTTGACTTTAGTTATTGTTAGGAGGGCCTTACTTCTAGCTTATAGCTCATTAACTTTTTTCATCCAATTCTACCACTGTTTTTATAGTTTAAAAAGATTCGACTGCTCCCCTTCTGTGGTTAAAAGCAAAGTGTCCAGATGTCTGGAACTTGGGACTTGATTACAAAAGTGAATCATCCAATAAATAAGAAATATGGCAATGCAGTTTTCTTTTCTTTCATGGTTTAACTAGGAGAGAGGTTGATGAACATAACTTCTGTGTTAGGATTGGATGTTGTTTTCTAGGTATGAGCACATTTCTCATAAACCTTCTTATTTGGGAAGCCTATTAGCATAATTTTTCATTTGCATTATGATCATGGGGCTAAGGGAAAATAAAATTTGCTTTAAATAAAATATCCTTGCTAAGTTAATATCAAGTTATGTTCTATTAATGCTCAGGTTAAATAGGTTCAAAGTTAGAAAGAATCACTGGTATCCTGAGATTTATTGACAATTTACTGGTCTAGAGCAAAGTGTAGTATAATAATGCAATCTGTATAACAGTTGATTAAATATCTTCATCAAAAACTAAGAGTGTATGACGGGCCTTGTCTCAATTTTAATATGTTAATTTAAGAATTCTGTTACCTTACTGTGGCTCTATTATTTCAATATCCTTTCATTAGCTTCTGTTATAGGAATGGGCCTTCTTTGCAGTAAATTTCAATCAGTACAGTTTGGGGCTATTATTGCATGAAAAACCACTATACTATTTGAACTATGGAAATAAATTTGTTGAAAATGTGTTTAGAGTACTTCTACTTTCATACTCATAATTTATAGTTAAGAAACAGATGGTAAAGAGACAGAAAAGTGTCAGCAGCCTCTCTCATCAGGGTCTTACATCTGCACCTTGACAGGGAGACTCAAAGTCAGGTCCTCATATTTTGAGACTCAGAATGTCCCCGTTCTGAAAATGGAAGAAACTCTACTTAGTACAAATTATTCATCATTTTTTGATTGCTTGTCTTAGACCGGTAAAATTAATTTGACCATAATCAGAACAAAGGGATATAGTCATCATGAAGGATATTTGATATACTTTTCACTGCAACATATCTATCCAGAGAATATAGTTATGCCATGTAGATCTTGGTTATGCCTTCACTGTCTTAGATCTAGTGATAGAGCCTTCTTTGAGGTTTTTGTTGGGGCTTCACAGGTGATGCTAGTGGTAAAGAACCTGCCTGCCAATTTAGGAGACATAAGAGATGTGGGTTCGATTCCCAGGTCACGAAGAACCTCTGGCAGAGGACACGGCAAATCACTCCAGTATTCTTGCCTGGAGAATCCCATGGACAGAGTAGCTTGGTGGGACTATGGTCCATAGGGTAGCAAAGAGTCGGACAAGACCTAGCATGCATGCACGAGGCTTTTATCAAATGGATAAATTTGACCGTTTTCTTTATTGATCTTCTTCTTATATACTTTTGTGTTTCCCAGTGTTTTTTCACTCATGTTGACCAATTATACAATTTATATACCGGATTGTACTGAACAAAGTCTAATTCACGTGCTCCTTCCTTTTAGCCTTTATATGAAATGCTGCCCTCATCTCATGCCAGTGACATAAATTGTCTCCTCTCTTAATAACTACTTGTCTTTTAAGTGCCATCTTGGAACTCACTTCACATCAAGTAACTGACACTTAAGAGATATTTGGAACCAGTGATATTTTAATGTCACTTAGAGTATTTATGAGATTACATACTTTATTTGGCTTATTAAATCTACTTACTAGCTTTCTTTTCAATGATGATATTTTCTAAGCTTGTCCTCAAATTTTGGAAGTTATACTTTGTTCAGAGTCTACAACAAACTTTTTGCCACTACACATAATGGCAAGGTAACATTTTATAAAGTAATTAATGAAGTCATATGGAGAAACCTATATGCAGGTCAGGAAGCAACAGTTAGAACTGGACACGGAACAACAGACTGGTTCCAAATAGGAAAAGGAGTACGTCAAGGCTGTATATTGTCACCCTGTTTATTTAACTTATATGCAGAGTACATCATGAGAAACACTGGGCTGGAAGAAGTACAAGCTGAAATCAAGATTGCCAGGAGAAATATTAATAACCTAAGATATGCAGATGACACCACCCTTATGGCAGAAAGTGAAGAGGAACTAAAAAGCCTCTTGATGAAAGTGAAAGAGGAGAGTGAAAAAGTTGGCTTAAAGCTCAACATTCAGAAAATGAAGATCATGGCATCCGGTCCCATCACTTCATGGGAAATAGATGGGGAAACAGAGGAAACACTGTCAGACTTTATTTTTTTGGGCTCCAAAAATCACTGCAGATGGTGATTGCAGCCATGAAATTAAAAGATGCTTACTCCTTGGAAGGAAAGTTATGACCAACCTAGATAGAAAAGCAGAGACATTACTTGGCCAACAAAGGTCCGTCTAGTCAAGGCTATGGTGTTTCCAGTGGTCATGTATGGATGTGAGAGTTGCACAGTGAAGAAAGCTGAGCGCCGAAGAATTGATGCTTTTGAACTGTGGTGTTGGAGAAGACTCTTGAGAGTCCCTTGGACTGCAAGGAGATCCAACCAGTCCATTCTAAGGGAGATCAGTCCTGGGTGTTCTTTGGAAAGAATGATGCTAAAGCTGAAACTCCAGTACTTTGGCCACCTCATGTGAAGAGTTGACTCATTGGAAAAGACTCTGATGCTGGGAGGGATTGGGGGCAGGAGGAGAAGGGGACGACAGAGGATGAGATGGCTGGATGGCATCACTGACTTGATGGACGTGAGTCTGAGTGAACTCCAGGAGTTGGTGATGGACAGGGAGGCCTGGCATGCTGCGATTCATGGGGTCGCAAAGAGTTGGACACAACAGAGCGACTGAACTGAACTCAACTGATGGAGATAAACATTAGTTCCTTAATGAAGAGACAAAATTCGTTTCGGAGCATATCATCTAAACGTTTTTCAAATCAGTTTGCTGTCTATAATGAGGGTGAATTTCTCAATCAAATTTTTTGTGTTACTGGTTGGAGATAGAATATAAATGAACTGGTTCTTGCCTATTGACTGCTTGTATTTTGAAGGGCCCTGAATCAAGTATGACGTGAGTGATTGAGTGTAATTAGAATGAATATTCTGCATCCAGTCAGATTCTGATCTTATTCTTCCTCCAAAGACACAGTATTCTTCAGTTCTGCAAGAGAACCTCATGACAGCTAGAAACTTAATTTAAAAAATATCTTCAAAATATATATGGATAGGTTCAAATAACCATATCTAACTTTAGTTATAAATAATTGCAAATGTGAATCTTTGGATGCAGTTCATAAGAAAATGATTGTCGTGATAGCCCCTGCTTTTGCTATGAGCACTATAAATTATTAATAAAAAGTAGGAAAATCAGAAGCTTTATACTCATTAGTGAAGGCTCTAAGACCAACAGAGAAAGTTAAACCCAAAGAAAATACCTGTGACATGAATATCTTTATTACTTTGTCATCATCTTAGATCTAATCATTTAATTAAAGCCTCGTTAGAGAATTTAAATTTGTAAAATTTTCTTTCTCATCTTTGACTATATTTTAACATTTCATATTATGTCAATGAACATGTTTAAGGGTTCAGTTTTTCCGCTATTAAAATCCTTAAAATATTTATCTTTGATTATTTTCAAATTATAAGTTAGATATACCTATCACATATAATACTCATGCTAGTCCGGGTTACTTTTGAGCAGAGAGTAGGATTCGGGATGCAATTCTGCAACAGTGTACATCAGTTTTGCTGGCAAGAATTTCTTCTTCTGTTTTTACAGTCCCTCTTTTCCTTTTGGGATGTGACCCTCTAATTTTATCAATACTCATCGCTCTTGGCTTTGATAAATGTCTGGACCTTGTAAATCAAACTTTAAAGTTGTTAGTTCAACAATGATTTAATCTAGCCTGAAGAATTTTGTTGGAAATATTTGGAAAAAGATGGTCTTTTCATTCAGAAGAGATTTACATAAGTGTAGATTTTTTATTCTATGTGGAAAGATTATTAGTTAAAAATTGGACCACAAATGACGTGGTTTAAAACAGCACACTTAAACAGCCTCATCATTTCTATGTGTCAGAAGTTTGGACATGGCTAAGCCAGGTCCTTTTCTTCAGGATCTTACAGGACTACAGTTATGATATTGGCCAGGGCTGTGGTGTCATCTGGAGCTCAGCTATGGAAGGGTCTATGTCCAAGCTCATGTGATTGGTAGCAGAAAACTGAACCCACATGATTATCTCATGGAGTCAGGGTTTGAAAGGGTTAATAAGCTAGAGGGAAGTGAAAAAGAAAATTAAAAAAAAAAAAATGTATCAAGGTGGCTCATCTACCCCAACCATCTAAATCTGTAACTGAAAGTGCAGGTAGTTGCTTTAAAGTGGCCAGATTTTATCCAGGATTTTAAAAAGTAGTTCTAGAATATTTAGTCACACTTTACAAGACTTGGCAGAGGGGAAAAGATTATGTCACAAAGATCTATATCTCACAGTCATACGGAAACAGATTATCCCCAGGACTTTCTATAAAGTACAAGCAGACAAGAATGGTATACACTACAAGCCTCAACTGTGTTCATTAAAAAAACAAACAAATTACTCTATGTTATTAAAGGGATTTCCCAGGTGGTGCTAGTGTTAAAGAACCTGCCCTCCAATGCAGGAGACATAAGAAACATGGGTTCAATCCCTGGGTTGGGAAGTTCCCCTGGAGGAGAGCATGGCACCCACTCCGGTATTCTTGCCTGGAGAATCCCATGGACAGAGGAGCCTTGAGGACTACAGTCCATGGGGTCACAAAGAGTCAGACACAACGGAAGTAACTTAGCATGCACTATCTTATTAATCTATTGTGTGCTTTCTCTATATATTTAGGTATGCATATGGTGCCTGCAAGCTGTGTAGGTGCTCTTTCAAGGTCACCATTTAAGGAGCTCACACACTTCTGGTCCCATCTCCTAAAATAGCACGTGGATGTTGTTTCAGGTCAAGTTTGCTAGCAGCGGACCTTAGGGAAGAGGCTTTTGTGAAAGAATTTACTGAGAAGTGCTTTTATAAGGAGATAGGAAAAGACAGGAGGAGAAGATTAAGCCATGCTGTTCCCTGGAATGGAGAAGGAAATGGCAACCCACTCCAGTGTTCTTGCCTGGAGAATCCCATGGATGGAGAAGCCTGGTAGGCTGCAGTCTGTGGGGTCGCACAGAGTCGGACACGACTGAAGCAACTTGGCCGCAGCCCTGGAAAAGAAACTGTACTATAAGTCTGTCCATCTTGAGAAGGGGTTCTGCCTTTTGTAGCCCTGTTGATTGTCAGTCATTCAGTGCCAGCTGTTAGCTGTTGGGGCACAGTAAATTCTCTGGAGAAGGGGGATGCTATGAGCCTTAGTAGACAATATGTGAAGCCATCGGCAGATGGGTGCACCTCCTTGGGGAAAGCCATCCAACATCACCGACCAGAAGTACGCATTACCTATTCTCATTATGAAAGAAAGAAAGTGAAAGTGAAAGTCACTCAGTCGTGTCTGACTTTGCAACCCCATGGACTATACAGTCCACGGAATTCTCCAGGCCAGAATACTGGAATGGGTAGATTTTCCCTTCTCCAGGGGATCTTCCCAACCCAGGGATCGAACCTGTCTCCTGCATTACAGGCAGATTCTTTACCAGCTGAGCCACAGAGAAAGTCCTTTCTCATTATACTATCAATTTCTCTTCTTAGTTTCTGGGGCAAGTGGAAACATGATTGCTCCCTGTAATGTATATGGTATTTTAGACTCCAAGTAAAAGGGAGACTTTACTAGGCATCACATGGAGTGCCAAGAAAATGCCAAGCAAACTTACAAATGAAGTGAAGGACATCAGTTGGAAAAAAAATGCATAATATCATGCAGGTGAATTGAATTTTCATAGGTAGATGATATACTTGTAGATATTGATGGGTTACAAAAAAAATCAAGATTATTTGAAACACAAAGTTAGACTATAGATGAGGTCATAATTTCATCTTAGCAATGGTGAGAGATTAAGTATTGATCAGTGAGGTGTTGCAAAAAAGAAGGGTTAGTGGTTGTGGAAGAGAGGAAAACAGAGAGAGACAGAAAAAATAGTTTAAAAGTAAATAGTGATAGCAAAAAGCAAAGGGCCTAAATCAAATGAACAAGAAATTGAAAAATCAATCCTTGTGTAATTGAGTTGACTGTGGACAGGTAAATGGTATAGACGAAAAACTAAGATAGCCAAGAGTTTTTTAGGTCACTGTTTTTTTAACTATAAACTCCTACCATCCTCATGCATGCATTTTTTCCCTAAACATTATCTTAACTTTAAAGCATTTGTATATGCTCACCTCTTTTCCTTTGACGTTTTTCCTCTACACACCATTCTTCCTCTTGGATAGCTCTTCCTTCTTCTTCAGATTTCAGCTTGTACAGCAGTAGTTTCTCCTAGAATCTTCCCTGACCAATTAAGTTCTGGTTAGCAGTGTTTCTCTTGGGTTCTTCCATAGCATATGTACATACCACAGAACACATTCCCAGACTTTATTTTAATAGTACTTTTTGTGAATCTGGATTATAATTCTGTAAAGACAGAAAGTTATTGCTTTTCAGTTTATCTGTACTTAACATGGAGGCAGGCACATAATTTATACTCAGTCATTTATACTTAAATTATACTTAATACTTAATAGATAATTCAATGGTCAAACTAATTACACTGAAATAATTTTATATATTGGGATGGGATATTTTCCAATTTTGTATTCATAGAGTGTTAATAAAATTATAATTATCATTAAGATTCAGATATTTCAGGTTATCACTGTGCATGTTCAGTTATGTCTGACTCTTGCGACTGCATGGACTGTAGCCCGCCAAGCTCCTCTGTCCATGGAATTCTCTGGCAAGATACTAGAGTAGGTAGACATTCCCTTCTCCAGGGGACCTTCCTAACCAAAGGATCAAACCTGGGGCTCCTGCATTGCAGGCAGATTTTTAGCCATCTGAGCCACCAGGAAAGCCCCAAAACTTTGGTTAGAGTGAACCCCAAATAACCATTATATTAACTCATCATTAGAAACAGACAAACATACAAACAGAAGCAAAAGTAGGACTCAGAGAATTTATAGACACATAGACAGTGAAGGAAATAAAACATTTAAATAAGAAAGATAAAAAGAATGCATTTGAGATTGAGGGGGAAATATGGAAGATACAGAGGAACATTCCATTGGAGAGCCAAACAGTCTTAGGAATAACTGATTAAAAAGAGGTTAATTCGAGTGAGATAAGTAATACTGATAATAACAGCTGTCAGTCTCTTTGGTATTCAAAAGGCAAATAACTGCTTTATCTTTATTAAGATACTCAGAAGGTCTGATTCATTCCCATATTTTAGAGATATCTTAAAATTAAGGCTTAATAAATTATTCTGAACATTTCCTTTCAAGTTGAATTTGGTTTCAGTGTTTATTTGAGTAGGTATGATTTATAATTAAAGCCAAAATGATGGAAAATATGAAGAAAATTACCACTGTTAATAGTGCTCTAATTTTCAAAGTCTTCATGCTAATGATATGGCTGTAAGGGTCTAATGTAAGGACATAATTCTACAAATTATAACACGGTGTGTTCATAAATATTTACCTACTGGCTTTTGGGGGAAGGAGGGGAAAGACCTAGTTTGTGGTATTTGTAAAATTCTACAAATTTGATAGGTGTACATACTCCTGTTATTGTTGCTTATTTGCTAAGTTAAGTCTGACTCATTTGCAACCCTATGGACTTAGCCCATCCGTTTCCTCCATCCATGGGATTTTCCCAGACAGAATACTGGAGTGAGTTGCTGTTTCCCTCTCCAAGGATCTTCTCAACCAAGGGATAGAACCCATGTCTTCTGTGTTGGCAGGAGGATTCTTTACCACTGAGTCACCAGGGAAGTCTGAAAATACTCCTACCATGGCCAGTTTCAAGGCACTGACTATCTTTTTGCTCCATTCTATCTTTTTCCTAGACTGTTCATACAGAAAATTATCTTGATAACAGAGATAATATCTCCTTTAAGAGCAAAGGGCAAATATACCTATTGTCCAGTAAAATGAAGACAATGCCTTCCTCCAGAACAAAGGTCAAGCATGCTTATTAGCTATTATAAAATATTCAAATTCTCTAAGCTCAGAGTTCCTCTCCCATAACCCAACTTACTGCCTGTAAAGCTATCATCTGACCCACTTTACAAAGTCATGTGGGAATTGTGGTTTAGGTAACAGTGCAGGAATGCTGATACTCTAGCTACTGTTTTTGCTCTCTGTAATCCAGCCTTCATTTCTGGCCCAGGAGTCTTGTCTTCTGTCAGCATCCATAAGATGACAGTTTAACTTATTGGCCTGGAAATAGGATAAAATCTCAGATCCCTCAGCATTCATGACAATAGACTAATTATTACCTAGTAAAGCTGACAACTGAGACAGTCTAGAGCTATTATACGCAGTTACTAAATACAATCGTTCAAGTTGTATATTATATAGGCAAGTCTCTAGAACCATAAGTCTGACTTCATAATATTGATATACTAGGATTAATGAGTGTCACAGACATTCTGTTTGGATTAGATCTGCAATGACATTTTCATTTGAAAAAATATTATTGCAGAATTATAGATCTCTAGAAGTATTCTATAGTATTCTATGGCCTAATTTTATCATCTGTATGTCCTAGCACTAATGGGATTCACCAGAAATTCTACTTGGATTTTTTTTTTAAGACTTTTTTAAAGAGCAGTTTTAAATTCCTCACAAAAAAATGAGAAGATAGAGATTTCCCATATATCCCTTCCTTCACACACATACAGCCTACCCCCACTATTAACATCTCTCATTAGAGTGGTACACTTGTTACAATGGATGAATGTATACTGACAAGTCAATGTCACCTAAAGTCCATAGTTTACATTAGAATGCACTCTCATTGTTGCAGATTCTATGGGATTCGACACATGTACAAAGACATGTATCCATCATTGTATTGTCATACAGAGTAGCTTCACTTCCTTAAAATTCTTCTATGTTCCACCTAATGATCTCTCCCCACAAATCCTGAGTGACCACTGATCTTTTTATGATCTCCATAGATTTGCTTCTTTCAGTATGTTATATAGTTGAAGTCATATAGTATGTAGCTTTTTACAATTGACTTCTTTTTCTTATGGCTTCCCAGGTGGTGCTAGTAGTGAAGAATCTGCCTGCTAATGCAGGAAATGTAAGAAACGTGGGTTTGATCCCTGAGACCAGAAGATCCGTGGGAGAAGGGCATGGCAACCCACTCCAGTATGCTTGCCTGGAGAATTCCATGGAAAGAGAAGCCTGGTGGGTGACAGTCCATAGAATTGCAAAGACCCCAGGGTCACAAAAACCCTAGGGTCACAAAAACCCTAGGATCACAAAAACCAAAAAGGTTTTTTTGTGGTATATATGCTAACTTAGCAATATACCATAGGGTTGCAAAGACCCTTTTACAAGACTTTTGAGAGTCCCTTGGACTGCAAGGAGATCCAACCACTTCATTCTAAAGGAAATCAGTCCTGAATATTCATTGGAAGGACTGATGCTGAAGCTAAAACTCCAATACTTTGGCCAACTGATGCGAAGAACTGACTCATTTGAAAACATACTGATACTGGGAAAGACTGAAGGCGGGAGGAGAAGGGGATGACAGAGGATGAGATGGTTGGATGGCATCTCTGACACAATGGACATGAGTTTGAATAAACTCTGGGAGTTGATGAGGGAAAGGGAGGCCTGGTGTGTTGTAGTCCATGGGGGTCGCAAAGAGTCAGACACTACTGAGCGACTGAATAGAACTGATACATTTAAAATCCTTCCATATCATTTCATGGCTTAATAGCGCTTTTTTTTTTCCTTTTTAATGTGAATAATATTTCATTATCTGAGTGTACCACAGTTTAATTATCTGCTCACCTACTGAAGGACATCTTGATTGTTCCCAAGTGTTGGCAATTATGAATAAAGCTGCTTTACATATCTACGTACAACTCCTTTGGGTAAATACCAAGAAGAGTGATTGGTAAGAATACATTTAGTTTTGCAAGAAACTGCCAAACCACCTTCCAAAGTGGCTGCACAATTTTGTATTCTTCTTCTTTGAATAAGGTTTCTTATTATTTTATATCCTTATTAGCATTTCTTGTTGTCAGTGTTTTTAATTTTGGGTATTGATATATGTCCAGTGATATCTCTCTATTTTAATTTGTGATTTAATGATGACATATTATAGAGGATCTTTTCATATACTTATTTGCCATCTGTGTATCTTCCTTGGGGAGGTATCACTTCAGATCTTTTAATTCAGGTTTTACATTTTTTTTCTTGTTAATTTTGAAACAGTGCTTTGTATATTTTGCATAATAGTCCTTTATCATGTAAGGATTTTACATTTGAGTGTGCATACAATTAATGAGAGTCCAAAAATTAAGATAGCCACACTTATTTATCATTATGGTAACATTTAATCAGATATGCTAACTCTGTTGATCTGTTTTTAATAATCTGTTTTGATTAATTTTAGAAAAATTTTCATATGTTATGAAACATATGAAAACATATGGTGTCTAATATAACAACTTATTTTCACATGAATTCTTGATTTTTAGATCTGACTACTGTTCTTTGAAGCTAAAAAATATAATAAAATTCTCTCTTCTAAAAGAAATTACAGTGAGAAGACAGCCATGTAAAATAAAACAAATATCTAGGGTAATAAAGTGATAACATGAATATAGTAAGTCAGGCATGTGAGAAACAATTGAGAGTTTTCTCAATAGTAGTGAGCTGAAAAAGTGTCTGGGTTCTAAGCATAGTATGTTGATTGAAAAAAGTGCACAACCCAGAAGCTGACCATTCTGCTTTCTTTGGTGAACATACTGAAGACTTAAGCCCAGGAAACAACCTCTCAGCTCTGAGGCACTATTTTGAAGAGGTAAGGGAGGAGCCAGGATATACAGGAGTTTTGGTAAACAAACAAACAAGAAACAGGTAGCATCAAAAGATTATTGCTGGAAAGAAAACCAGATCTCTCACGTCAATGAATTCAACATTTTTCTATGTATGGGGAGATGCGAGAATCTGCACACATTGAAATCATCATTTGGATGTACACCTTAACTATCTAGGGCCAGTATCCTGTTTTTTCCACCCCAAACCCCCTAAGCGTGCAACTTTGTGGGTGGCGGCAGGGGTTGATGGCTTCATGGCTACAACATCCTTTGTTTAATTGATATGACATTTTTTGTACAGGAAAGTATCATATACTACTTAGCTATAGCTACTTGTTTCTATGGTCATTTTAGTTTCAAGAGAAGCCAGAAATTCAGTCTTTGGTGTAAACATTTCAAATGTTAGAATGTGAGGAAACAAGATGTAGATCAAACAAATTTGTGGACACGGGTAGTCCTTTCAGTCCTCTTCAGCAGCTTTTATTTAACAACTATTTGCAAAATAGTATAATGTGGACTATAACAGACGTATATACAAAGTATGATGGTAGCATGGAAAAGTGAAATATAAAAGGTAATCTTTGAAGCATTCATCTTTGGAAGGATTTATAAGGACATTCCTTAGCATTGCGAAATAAGGCAAAGGGAACAACATATGGAAAGCATGGAGACCTGAGAAGACTTTCCCATGTTTGGGGAACTATTTATGGTCCAGTGTGTCTGGAATGCAAAGCTCCAAAAAACCCATATGGGTTATAAGTAATGGGACATAGAGAGTGGTAGTTGTTTTTGATCATATTGGCAGAGCCAATTCATGAGTGTCCTTGAATGCCTTGTTTAGGAGCACATTCTAAGTGATGAGGAGGCATTAAAGCATTTTAAGTAGGAGATTGTCTAATCTGGTTTGTCTTTTATAAATAATACTAGTTATTGTCTTGAAGTTGAATGGAAAGGGAACCAATTGAAAGCAACTTTCTCAGAATGGAGAAGGGAACAGGAACCCATTATTCAGGTGACTGAATTAGATTTGCAGAGTAGGACGAGTTCAAAAAATAGTTTTGCCTCTACAGACCAGCATTAAAATTATATTTTATTGTGTTTTATATGTTAAATTAATTCTACAAGTTCAAATTAGAATCTTGTTAAAATGAAAATGATAAATACTTTTAAGAGTATTTTTAGGTCATCAAGAAATGACCTACTCTCACATTACTTGAAAAAAATGCTTTCCTCTCAGAATAGGAAAGAGAATATAGTCAGTATATCTGTATTCTTGAAATTGTGTTTCTGTCTGTCTGTCTATCATCACCACTTACCTGTGACCCAGTTGGGAGGTTTATGGGTTTGTGCGAATCTCAAACTATTGTTTGCTTTTACTGTTTTACTTGCAAGTGACAAAGGCCAGTCTATATCGACTTAAACAAATTAAGGAATTACTTGATTTATGTAACCTAAAAGACCAGGGGTAAGAAAATTTGAATATTTTGAGGGTATATTTAGGAGAAATCTCAATTGAAAACTGAAAAAGAAATTGATGTATTTATTTTGGGTGCACTGGGTCTTTGTTGCTGAAAACTTTTAAATTAACTTATTTTTTATTAGTTCTTTTCACTTGAAAATCAGTAGATAGACTTAAATGTAGATATTAATTGGGACTCTGGCTTCCTTTCTCTGTGATTTCCTCTCTTCATACTCCATATGTCAGTTTCATCCTAAAGTTAAGTTTCCTCATGGTGGTGAAATGCCTGGAGCAGATCTAAGCTTCAACCAACACAGTGAATGTCCAAGAAGAGAAAACTTCTTTTCCCTCAATCTTTATCCAGATTCCTAGGCTTTAGTGCTATTTTTGACCAAGTTATAACTTTTTCCTAATCCTGAACCAATCACTGTGGCCAACGAAATGCTATTTACTTACTGAGTTAATTCTGACTTAAATATCCATCTGTGAGCTAGTTATTATGACTTTTGGAGTATGATTATGGTTAGTGGAGTGGGACAGATAGAACCCATCCTTCAAATTGGATCTGAAGTCAATTCTACCAAAATTACATGCTGTTATGCAATGGGAGAGAGTGAAATAGGCTAAGAAGGTATCTAGTGTCCACTATACCTTGCTTCAGGTATGCTGGACTCAGGTCACTGAGAATTTATCAATCTTTCTTATCTCTGTTTTTCATAGTATCTGTTTCAGTCTCAGTTCCCAAGTTCTGGTAATATAGTCACTAGCTTTCTCCAGGCTAAAAAAAACACAAACAACATTCTATCTGGTTAAAAACTCCAGGGTAAGAATTTGTTTTAATCAGTAGCTCTAACAAATGATCAGTATGGATCTTTATTATACCAACTTGGGTCATACATCTGTACTTGGAACAACTTTTACCAGAGCTTTGAATGTTCCTCCTGACTAATCCTGAGCTATGTGACATTCTTGGAGATTGTTTTAAGATAAACTCTATTCAGATAACATGGACTTACCTTGGAAGCCAGTTAGGTCCCCGAAGAAAAAGCAGGAAACACTTATTAAAGAAGGAAATGGTTGTTAGGCAAAACAACAACAACCAAAACCAGCAATAAACAAACCTCATAAAAATGTACACACACACTTAACAGGAACAATAACTTTCACCCAGTATAAAAACAAAAATATATTCAATTGTTTTTGTCAATAGAATTTAATAACACATGGGTTTCACTGAATTAATTGAAGCTTATTGTTTACGACAATAAAGTTGAGGTTTACTACTGTTTACAACAAAATACAAGGTTGTCTAGCATTTGGATATAACCAAACATTGAACCAGCATGTTCACTTAAAATAGCTTTATTGTATTAACAACAGAGGATTAATTAAAAGCTATAATAGTGGATTTATAATCTTATATTACTTGGAATGTGCTTGGAATTTAATGTCACTTACTTTGGAATAATTTATGGAACATTCTTTGAGAAATATAAGGAAGATTAAAAAAATCACAATGCAGGTTTCATCTTAGCGGTGGCCTCAGTGCTCTCATTCACTTGACAGCATGAGCCATTGGAAGCTTTCTTGTACTTGAAAACATATTTCAAAAATCATTTCTACTTGCATTCAATAATCTCAAACTTATGTAGAATTATGAAGTATCATGTAGTATTAGTGACCATGTCAAGAATGAGGCTGATGAAAAATGGGCTAATATCTGAGGAGAAAAAAGCCATTTTTAGAAGACTTGTTAATTCGAAATGTATTAACATGATAAATGCTCCATGGATTCTGATTAGTGGACCTGCTCTGCATAAAATGATCACATAAGTCAATTTCCAGTTTAGTTTTGCATTTCATCTTTAATAATAGCACCACTGATATACACATGACCGTTAAAGTTCTTTTTGCCAATCCCATCTAAGAACAGCATAATCCCTACATCAGAAAGAAGAAATATCATTAATTGTATATTTAAACATGATTCAAAGTTTGCAACCTATTGTAGATCAAATTAATTTGTATAAAAGAGCCTTTCTATTGAAACTTGACCCTCATTAAATCATGGATGCATTAACAATGGCATCCATGATTCCTATTAATCCTGGCTTCACAGTACACTGAGAGTGAATCAAGATTTTAGCTCTAAATCAGGAGTTAAGGAACTCATCTTTTCTAATGTAATGGAATTCTATCCTCTTCTTAGTGAAGGGATGAGGATATATATATATATATCACATATACACACACATATATATATAATTAAATGTAATTATATATAAATTATATATTTTATGTTTAATTATAGTATTTAACATTATATGTATGAATATAAATAGAAAGTTGATTATGTGATTACCTTTCCAAGAGACCGCTCTCCTTTGCATCATGTTATCTGTTTCTTTATTGGTAGTAGCCTTATTGGAGACAGAACTCTGCTTAATTCAAGGAATCACTTAATGATATAATGATATTTATTAAATGTCTCTAGGAAGTATAATTAAAAGAAATTAAATATTTCTTGTCCTCAATAACTTTTAATTTAATGTAGAGGCAAAACTCTGTGTGTGTGTGTAAGGTACATAAAGAATAGGTACAATCAAATATAAGATGGATATTTTTCAGTATTGCTATTTTTCATCATTATTATTATTTCATGTTAATGTTTAAGTTGAATAATAAGTGAAAGTTATAGAAATTAGTAAAATGATACCCAGTAGCAGGTCATTTTTCAAATTTATTTTTTTTATTAAAGGATAATTGCTTTACAGAATTTTGTTGTTTTCTGTCAAACCTCAACATGAATCAGCCATAGGGATACATATATCCCCTCCCTTTTGAACCTCCCTCTCATCTCCCTCCCCATCCTACCCCTCTAGGTTGATACAGAGCACCTGTTTGTGTTTCCTGAGCCATACAGCAAATTCCCGTTGGCTATCTGTTTTACATATGGTAATGTAAATTTCCATGTTACTCTTTCGAAGCATCTCATCCTCTCCTCCCTTTTCCCCATGTCCATAAGTCTATCTCTATGTCTGCTTCTCCACTAGAAGGTCATTTTGAGTGGCAGAATTGTGCAAAAGGAAAAATCTCAAAATGAAATGCTCCAAAAAGTTTATGAAAAGTATATGTAGCTAAGGGCTTCCCAGGTGGCTCAGTAGTAAAGAATCCACCTGCCAAGCAGGAGATGCGGGTTTGGTCCCTGGGTTGGGAAGATCCCCTGGAGAGGGAATTTCCCAGTATTCTTGTCTGGGAAATCCCATGAACAGAGAAACCTGGTGGGCTATCTTCCATGTGGTATCAAAGAGTCAGACACGACTTAAGAGACTCAACAACAACAACAGCAACAACGAAATAACATGTAGTGAAAGCTGTAAGCAGTGAAATAAATGTTCACATTTGTAAGATTTGCTGTAGGTCCTACAACTCATGTTTTTAGGGACCCTGTTACAAGGCAAATGATTGAAAATGAAAATTTCCAAAGAAGTTTTAACGTTTTGAATCTTCTTAATGCGCTGAATTGAGGGGATTGGATCACAGCATAGCAAGGCATTTTATAAATGTGACTGTAACCAATCTGCAGTTTCATAAATATTCTAAGGGGAGAAATAAAGATTTAGTACAGTCTGCCCTTTAGTCATTAATGAAATACTTAAAAATATACAGGTATTGGATTTTCTAAGCAATCACTGAATATTTTAGCAGTAGTGTAGGAATTTTGCCTCTGGGTGGCTCTTAACAGTGTTTTATGTGACATGATTGGCTATTGGCTTAGAATAGAGATTAAAAATCACAAGAACATTGTGGATATTTTCCAGCTCAGTTGGCTTTTAGGCTTTATTCCAAATGAAGCTTATTTCAAAGGCCTTTGAGAAAAAAGAAATCACAAAGGCAGAGCCTGTTCTGTAAGGTCTAGCAGAAGGTAAGTCTTCATACTGTACCTATTCTTTTTAGGTTTCACCTCAAGATTATTCTGGGAGAAACAGGAGAATGACTTTACGAAGTGGTGAAATTGCAGCAATCTTTTTTTTTCAATTACTTGTTAGATATTTTTCTTTGAACAAAATCCATGTGCATTTTACCCCTGCTGCAAGTAGCAATGTACATCTATAACATTGTTTTCTATGTCCACTGTGGAGATACATAAGCACAACATTGTTTTCTATGTCCACATGGTGATATATAAGCACAATATCTTAGAAGTGCTTAATATAGTATAAATATAGAGACTGCCTTTGGCATTGACCTACAGAGAAATTCCTTTTTCACTTGAGTTCCCAGCACTCTATTCCTAGAATTTTTAGATCACTTCATCTCTTGTTCCTGAAATATATCTTAAAATTTTTGTGTTAAAATACACAAAAGGACATATTTGGTCATCTTAGCCATTTTTAAGTGTATAGTTCAGAGGTATTAAATACATTTGTAATGTGCTACCATAACCACCACTCATCTCCAGGTAGATAAGGGAAAAGATCTCAGATAACTTAACTGCTATATCCATTGAATAATTGTTCCCCATTCCCCACTTCCTTTAGCCCTTGTAAACCACCGTTCTAATTTCTATCTTTATGATTTTGACTATTCTAAGTGCTTCATAATTGGAATCATATATTGTTTGTCTCTGTGACCTGGCTTATTTCACTTAACATAATATTCCCAAGGTTCATCCATGTTGTAGTATGTCAGAATTTCCTCTAAGATTGCATCATATTCTATTGTATATGGACACCATATTTTGCTTATCTGTTCATCTGCTAGCAAAGATTCAGGTGTTTCCATTTCTTGGTTTATTCATTCATCCATTGATGAGTTGATTCCACAATTTAACAATTGTGAATAATGTTGAAATAAACAGATATATACAAAAGTCTCCTCAAGAACCTGCTTTGAATTCTTCTGGATAAATACCCAGAAGTAAAATTGCTGAATCATATGTTAATTATACTTTTACATTTCAGAGGAAACTCCAGTCTGTATTCCACAGCAGCTGTTCCATTTTATACCCCCATTAGCAGTGTATACATGTTGTTTTCTCTACATCCTGGCCAACCTGTGTTATCTTCTCTGTATTTATTTTTATTTAATAGTAAGAATCGTAATGGGTATGAGGTGGTATCTCATTGTAATTTTGATTAGCATTTCCCTAAAGATCAGTGGACTTCTCAGGCGGCGCTAGTGGTAAAGAACCTGCCTGCCAATGCAGGAGATGTGAGAGACATGGTTTTGATCCCTAGGTCAGGAAGATCCCCTGGTTGTGGGCATAGCAGCCCATTCCTATATTCTTGCCTGGAGAATCCTATGGACAGAGGAACCTGGTGTGCTAGAGTCCATAGGGTCACAATGAGTCAAGTCAGAGATGACTGGAATGACTTAGCATGCATGCACGTAAAGACCAATGATGTTGAGCATCTTTTCATGTGCTTGTTGGCCATTTGCATATCTTTGGAGAAGTGTCTATTCGGTTCCTTTGTTCATTTTATAATTGAATTGTTTTATGTTGGATTAAGTTTTAGGAGTTCTGTCTATAATTTGGATATTAATCCCTTATGACATATGCGATTTTAAAATATTTCCTCCCATTCTATGGGTTGCCTTTTTACTTTGCTGATGGTGTTTTTTGATGCACAAATTTTTACAATTTTCATAAAGTCCAATTAGTCTATTTTTTTCTTTTTTCCTGTGCATTTGGAGTTGTTTCCTAATCCAGTCATCACTGAATCCAAGACCATGAAGATGTTGCCCCATGTTTCTTTTAAGGGTTTTACAGTTTTAGCTCTTACATGTAGGTCTTTGACACATTTTGAGTTAATTTTTATATATGATGTTAAATAACTGTCCATTTTCATTCTTTTGCATACGGATATCTAGTTTCCTTAGCACCATTTGTTGAAAAGACATTATTTAGCTATTGAACACTCTTGGTACATTTGTCAACAAATATTATAGTTCAGTCTCTCAGTTGTACCTTACTGCAATCCCATGGATGACAGCATGCCAGGCTTCTCTCTCCTTCACCACTTCCTGCAGTGTGTTCAAACTCATGTCCATTGAGTTGGTGATTCCATCCAACCATTTCATATTCTGTCATGCCCTTCTCCTCCTGCCTTTAATCTTTCCCAGAATCATGGTTTTCTCCAATGAGTCAGCTCTTCACATCAGGTGGCTGAAGTATTGGAGCTTCAACTGTCAACAAATAGGCGAGGGTTTGTTTCTGGGCTCCCTGTTCTATTCCTTTGGTTTATATGACTGTCTTTGTGCCAGTACCATACTGTTTTGATTACTGTAGCTTCATATTTAGTTTTGAAATCATGAAATGTGAAGCCTCCAACTTTAAATTCCCTGGAATTCACTTCATCCAGATAGGAGGGGCTTGCAACCATTTCCTGACTCTTAATCTACACCTCTGAAATTAGAAGTAGCAGTTAGCAGAGCACGGATCCCCAGTATTTGGAGAATAGGTCCTTTTTGCCCATCTTGACACCTACAAGCTGCATGTGAGCTGCTCCTGGAATATGTGCACAGATGCCTACCAGGAGACTGGAGAATGAGATGAGTAACTTCTACTGTGCTAAGAGCTGTGTAAACTGACTGTAAGTGACAGCAATTTACTATTTTCCAAGTCTTCCCTTGGAAGTTGCAAGCCTTTAAGAGACTCCAGAATTCAAAAATAGTTAAATCTGTCAGATTCTGCCAGTGTTCCTACTGTTTCCAACCGTGCTGTCTTCCTAGCATCCTTTCAAATGTATGTTTGAGACTGAAATTGAAAGGCCTTGTAGGAAACATGGTAACAAATGGATTTGCTTTTGATGAAGTGACAGTGGTGAGGCAGAGTACACTTGTATTATGATGTTCCAATTTCTCCCTTCAGGTGTGGCCTAGGGTAAATCTGTGAAGACGTATTGTCTCACTAAATGGGGATAACAGTAGCATCCGCTTCACGGAGATCTTGTGAGTAATAAATAAGGTAAGTAAATGCTTTGGCGCTCAAACATAGGGGTGGACTGAGGTCCTTTCACTTTCTTTTCTTTTTTTTAAAGAGTTTTTTGAAGTGGACCATTTAAAAAAGTCTTTATTGAATTTATAACAATATTGGTTTATGTTCTTGTGTTTTGGCCACGAGGCATATGGAATCCTAGCTCCCTAACCATGGATCGAACTTGCATCCCCTGCATTGGAAAGTGAAGTCCTCTAGCCATTGGACCGCCAGGGACATCCCAAGGCTCTGACACTCTATTTTCCTTCTTACAAGGTGTCATTTGGAGAAAAAAATATTCAATGTCCAGCTTATTATTTGTAGACAACTTGCATTCCCAGATGAATGCTGATAACCCAAACAAATTGAACAACCTTCAGTGACTCTCAGAACACCACCCTAGTCAAAAGATGCTATCAGAATTGTGAACACTGAGTGTTCTCCCTTGTGTGCTTTGTGTTCTACTTTCACACTTAAGAAAAACATAAAACCCCACACTGTAGCTTGAACAGGTTTTCTGTAGCTACCTCAATCAAAAATAAATTCAGTGTCATAAGGACCAAGGGAGTTGAAGATAATATTATATTTCATAAAATAAAGTCACTTTTAAAAGTGATTTTTAAGTCCTAAAAATAGTAATTTCTCATGGGTTTGCTGCAAACTTTTTGAAATGTCAAGACATGATGCTGCAGTTGAATAGATTTCCAGAGCACCAAACATATTACACATTTGATCTCTTCCATTTATAAAGAACATTTTTTATGTGTGAAGTAAACACAAAAAATACAATTGAGCTGTATTACAAAATGGAAAACATATTTAAATACTGATTTTGAAGATCATATGATAATATAATCCTGGGTAAGTAAATTTAAAAACTTTGTTAAGTCACAAGATATGGAAAATTCTGTAATGCTTATGCAATAAACAATAGAAGTCACTAACTGTGAACAGAAAAACTGAAAAAGTTTGAAAAACTCAAAAGCTTTGCCTTGGCTGAGAAGAACACAGGCCCAGTAGAATATGTACTCTAAAAATTTTAAAGTCCTGCTTTAAATGTTTACATTATGGTTGTTTCTGACAAATTTCTGGTGAATTCTTGGTGATCAAATTGAAAATACCCAAATGATGGCACTCAGAAACATCTGCACTGCACAATCTCTCAGAAATCGGGCTCACCTCTAAAGCAAATGAGAACAAAAACAAGAATCAAGAAGATAGCTTTATCTCAGAGAGTAGGTCAGTCAGTTCAGTCACTCAGTCATGACTCCAAGGACTGCAGCATGCCAGGACTCCATGTCCATAACCAACTCCTGGAGCTTACTCATACTCATGTCCATTGAGTCGGTGATGCCATCCAACCATCTCATCCTTTGTCGT
The DNA here is from genome assembly GCF_032452875.1 of Bos javanicus. Classification (NCBI taxonomy): domain Eukaryota; kingdom Metazoa; phylum Chordata; class Mammalia; order Artiodactyla; family Bovidae; genus Bos; species Bos javanicus. The sequence goes on along the minus strand of NC_083881.1, from coordinate 54,436,835 downwards.
CCCCTTCTCCTCCCACCTTCAGTCTTTCCCAGCATCAGGGTCTTCTCAAAGGAGTCATTTTTTTTGCATCAGGTGGCCAAAGTATTGGAGTTTCAGCTTCAGCATCAGTCCTTCTAATGAATATTCAGGACTGATTTCCTTTGGATGGACTGATTTGATCTACTTGAGCAGTCCAAGGGGCTCTCAAGTCTTCTCCAACACCACAGTTCAAAAGCATCAGAGAATAGGAGTCACTTGCAAATTCCTAGAGACTATTTCTTCTGTCAGACTTTTAGTTCAAGGAGAAGCCAGTGAAAATGAATTTATTAGCTGGGTGGGCAATTGACTTGTTTATGTTCTTACACAGTCAAAGAGCATAGATCTCAATCTAAAATGGTCATGCCTTGCATGGTCTGATTTTTTTTTTTCAAAACATAGTGTTTCATCTTTAACAATGACTAATTTTCATATGTTCTCTTGTATGCTTGCTACTCCTTTTGGTGTCCCTGTTGACAGATTTTCAGACAGATAATTGGACCCTTTTATTTCTACTCTGTGATCTCAGACAGAGAGTGGAAAGAAATGAGGAAAGTGCATGAAGATGTATGGATTTCCACTCTATTTCTATTCTTATAGTATGCCGTATTATTAATTGCCTATCTTGTTAGTTATCCAGAAGAATGTTCTGGTTATTGGGTACATGATTTCCCTCGAGGCCATTTATTGGAATCTTTAGTAATAAACAATGGGCTAGCTAGCTCTTTTTTCTGCCACACTAGTATTTGCTCATTGGTTTTCAAAGGTCATTAATGAGATTATTGCTGTTTTAGTTGCTAAGTCATGCCAGACTCTGCAAACCCATGGACTATAGCCCACCAGACTCCTCTGCCCATGGGATTTCCAGGCAAGAATACTGGAGTGGGTTGCCATTTCCTTCTCCTGGGGATCTTCTTGACCCAGGGATTGAACTAGCATCTCTTGCTTGGCAGGCAGATTCTTTTATCACTGATTCACATAGGAAGCCCCACGAATGAGGTCCTCCAGCTTTACTTACCTGCTTTCATACCACAGCCTTATTATTTTTATATCATAGCATGCATCTTATTTTTTGTTGGTTTGTATATGAGACACTGCTGCTGCTGCTAAGTCACTTCAGTCGTTTCTGACTCTATGTGACCCCATAGATGGCAGCCCACCAGGCTCCCCCATCCCTGGGATTCTCCAGGCAAGAACACTGGAGTAGGTTGCCATTGCCTTTTCCAATGCATGAAAGTGAAAAGTGAAAGTGAAGTCGCTCAGTCGTGTCCGACTCTTCGCGACCCCATGGACTGCAGCCTACCAGGCTCTTCCATCCATGGGATTTTCCAGGCAAGAGTACTATTGCTCCTCAAAATGGAGTGACAATTTTATAGCAACAATCATAACAAAAGCATTAGAAGTCATAGGTTTAATTTATAATTAGGTAATTGAATATTATTTCTGTCAAATAATTAAAACAGATGGCATTCTATTATATATCTTACTTCATATTTAATAAGCTGATGAATTAAATATTCTTATATTAATTACTCTATATACTTAACAGATTAATATACTAAAGTGTATACTAAAGCTTTAATTTTCCAGCTTTGCCATCTGCCTCGTGTATCTCTCAGTCCATGACATGGGCCATGGAACAACTTCTTGGCACAAAAGTTGACCTGGAAGGTGCAGCATCTTGAAAAAATTTTCCCACCGCTACCTCACATGGGATGGACATAGTTGCCATTAGATCCTCATGTTGCAGTGCACTCAATCATTCACCACTAAGCTCTGTATTGGATATTTGTGCAACAGTAGAAAGGACACATTCCCAGCCTGTTGTCTTCAGACTTGCCTATTTGATTTGTTTTGACCAAATAAACATGAATAAAATTGAGATTGTGCTCATTATAAGCCAAGACCTCAGGAATAATTATGTGCTTTGATTTCCCCTCTTGTAATTCTTGAGAAGGCAGCTGATGTCTTCCAAGGAGAATGCAGAGACATTTGGAGCTGAACTAACTCTTCCTGAATTCTGGAGCCATGTCCTGCCATCCTGCAACCTGAAGCAGAGCTATCCTGGCAGACTACAGATCTATGAGTTTAAAAATTATCATAATCTTTGTAATTTTCTGAGAGTACAGAACAGATAGTGTGTTATACAGCGAAAATTGACTACTAAAGATCACAGTCTCCTCTCTGAAAATTTCTCCTACTTGCTTCACTTTACAAAACCATTGTGCTGTCTTGCCTCACTAACACTTCTAATGTTTCTATTTCATCCAGACATCAGGACTTCCTAGTTTAACTTTACATTATTAAATATTTCAAGCTGTTCTCTGGAATATTCTGGACTCTATCACTATCATATCACTAATCTGAACCTTATAAATCATAAAATAGTTGCAACATAAACATATTATTACTGGCTGACTCAACAGAGTCAGGAGTATGAAAGTAAAATGTACACAAGTAAGCACAGATTCCAAAAGAAAAGATGTAGTGATGATGTTTTAATCTTCTCTAGTCTGTTAAACTGTATCTGGGGATTTAACTCTGAACACCATCACCAAAAAAGTAGAGATAAGTAGCCATAATCTCAAGCAGAAAAAAATAAGTCATACACAAAATCTCTTAAATGTATATGTGTGTGTATGAGAGAGAGACACACACACACATAGACAGAGGGAGAAAGCTGGGACTTTGCATCAGAGAAAGAAAGACACAATTGGTTTGTATGCTATATGTGTAGAAAGAGGAAACAATACTTGGAATTTTCTTCTCTTGTTTACAGAGATCTTGCCATCATGAGTGGGTGAATATGGAATGGGCCACTCAAGAAGTCCGAGTGCATTCATTGGAGTTTTTCCTCAGTGATAGAACCCATTTTTCAGAAATATAGTCTGAGAGATTCATGTTTCACATAAATACTAATAATACCAGTGAGTGTTTATGGAGTGATCATTCTGTGCTAAACCTTCCATGCATATTATAGCCTTTGTAATTGTCACAGAAACATTCCTTTCTTTCCCCCTTCCTTCCTCCCCTTAGAAAAAATTATTGATCATCAGTTGTGTACCAGGATTATGCTCAAGACAGAAAATGCAATGGTGAATTAGACATGTATGGTTTTAAACTCAAGGAGCTTTTATTTTAGTGGTGGTAGTGGTTTAGTCACCAAATCATGTCTGACTCTTCACAACCCCATGGACTGTAGCCTGCCAGGCTCCCCTGTCCATGGGATTTTCCAGGCAAATATATTGCAGTGGGTAGCCATTTCCATCTCCAGGGGATCTTCACTACTCAGGGATTGAACCCATATCTCCTGCATTGCAGACAGATTCTTTATGGCTGAGTCATGAGGGGAGCCCTTATTTTAGTGGAGAAGACTGTTATAAAGCAAACCAATTTAATATATATTGTCATATATTCAAAATATGAAATATATAGACTGTATGAAGAGAGAATTTTTTTTTTTTTTGGCCATGCCTCACAGCATGCAGGATCTTAATTACCTGACAAGGGATCAAACCTGTGTTCCTTGCAGTAGAAGTGCAGAGTGCTAACCACTGGACTTCCAGGGAATTTCCATGAAGAAGGAATTATTGATGTATATGTGAAATAAGTTACTCAAGAAATGCCTACTTCTATAATCCTAATTAGATAAACATACCTAGCCTCAGAGAGCTTAACGTTTGACAACTGATACGTGCTGGAGTTGGAATTCAAGTCCAGGTGTACTCAGTCTCAAATTTTGCCTTTCTACTCACTTCAGTGAGCTGTTGGAGTACTGCTCAGTAAGGTTCCTTCAGACCTCAGGATGCGGAGGTGCACGTGACACAGGCTGTTTTTGTGGATGTCAGTGACTTAATGGTAAAACTGCCACCATAGCAATCTTTTAGATGTGTTTAGTATCATTAGAGGAGAGTGAAAAAGTTGGCTAAAAGCTCAACATTCAGAAAACAAAGATCATGGCATCTGGCCCCATCACTTCATGGCAAATAGATGGGGAAACAGTGGAAACAGTGTCAGACTTTATTTTTGGGGGCTCCAAAATCACTGCAGATGGTGATTGCAGCCATGAAATTAAAAGATGCTTACTCCTTGGAAGGAAAGTTATGACCAATCTAGATAGCATATTCAAAAGCAGAGATATTACTTTGCCAACAAAGGTTTGTCTAGTCAAGGCTATGGTTTTTCCAGTGGTCATGTATGGATGTGAGAGTTGGACTGTGAAGAAAGCTGAGTGCGGAAGAATTGATGCTTTTGAACTGTGGTGTTGGAGAAGACTCTTGAGAGTCCCTTGGACTGCAAGGAGATCCAACCAGTCCATCCTAAAGGAGACCAGTCCTGGGTGTTCATTGAAAGGACTGATGTTAAAGCTGAAACTATAATACTTTGGCCACCTCATGTGAAAAGTTGACTCATTGGAAAAGACTCTGATGCTGGGAGGGATTGAGGCCAGGCAGAGAAGGGGACGACAGAGGATGAGATGGCTGGATGACATCACCGACTTGATGGACATGGGTTTGAGTGAACTCCGGGAGTTGGTGATGGACAGGGAGGCCTGGCGTGCTGCGGTTCATGGGGTTGCAAAGAGTCGGACACAACTGAGTGACTGAACTGAACTGAACTGAGTATCATTAGAAATATTTTTTCTAATTAAATACTGATATACAATTAAAATAAAAACTTAAGCATAGGTTTTGTAGATTGGGGGGTTATTCATCTAGAGATATTCACCTACATTTTTGTAATATATAATGCAGTGCAATTCACAATTTCTCTCTTAATCCCTGAGAAGCTACATTTCCTTTATATTCAACATGTTGTTGCTAAAATTGATGTTGTCCCATGAATGTGGATATGACTAAAGAGTAATTTTTTTTGTTGAAATACTGCTGCAAAAGCATATAGAATATAATTTTGTCTAAAGAATAAACTTGTTTAGAGTACTTGCAATGGATAATTTTTGGCTACTTCCCCCTAGATTATGCTATAGCATTGATTTAAATAATTATCAGGGCTTTAATTACAGAATACCAAAAGGAGACAGCTGTGCATAAAAAACACACTGAGTTTGCCCTCAGACGATCTGAATTCAAGTCTCAATTCTGATCCTCAATTTACTTTTTTATCTATAACATGGGCATAGCGTTTTTGAATTCACAATATTGAGTGTTGAAGACCAAAATGCAGTTCTGTGATTCCCAGGGAGAAATATGCCTTGTTATAACACTGACCCTTAAGGAATAATAGTTTTTTCATCCACTTAGTGTTCTGAAATAATTTCTTTAATGATTCCTAAATGTTAAATTTTCTGTATACAGTAACTTTAAGCATGTATGAATCAAATTACATAATACTGTGTATTCTTCACTTCAATATTAAAATGTTGGCCATTTCTGGAAAGAGAATTGTCCTTGTCCTAATCTTTTTCAGAAACTCTTTTTTTCTCTGTTGCCCTGCTGATCTTCAGTCCCCCATACTGTTCCTATATCATGTCTGTTGAATCTAAATGGACTCTTTGTTCCAGGGCTTAAATTGCTTTTCAAGAGCCTTCTTTTCATGTAAGCCTGAAACCATGCCTTACATGTTTATGGATTTCTGTTGCTCTGGCTCTAATTTGAGAGGATGAAACTTTAAGAATATTTGTTTTCTTTTAATAGATACTGTGCAAAATGCCTACCTGTAAGGCAAAAGTGACATCCTTCTGTAGCAGGGGCGAGTCATCTGGGTTGTTTTGGATGTCGGCTCAAGTGAATAGCTTTTTAGGTTGGGCACCACCTGAGAAGCTCTCCCTGCTGTGTAGAAGTCATTGACTTTAGGACACTGACTGTGCTACACAGACTCTTGAAGGTTTGTCTAGTATGCTGCAGTCTAAGACATACTGTTTTAACTATTTCGAGCCCAGTATAGGCAGGCTATGAAAATATTTTAAGATTTTCCAACTTCTCATTTTGTAAATGTGTTGTACTATTACTATCACTGTTATTAGCATTTTAAACTCATGTGTTTTTTTTTTGTTGTTTGTTTTTTTTTTTCCGATTGAGCTGGATTTATCATCAAAGAAGCAGGTGACTATCTACTGGGAAGGTCCTTCCCCTCAAATTACTGCCCAATCCTAGAATTACTAGTCCAGATTAAAATATTATATATTTGTTATTTTGCATTCAGATTCATTTAATAAAATATTATTGGACACATGTGCTGGGAAATACAGCCATATATATGTGCCTTGGGGCTTCCATGGTGGCTCAGATGGTTAAGAATCTGCCTGTAATGTAGGAGACTTGAGTTCAATCCCTGGATCCAGAAGAATCCCTGGAGAAAGCAATGGCCACCCACTCCAGTATTCTTGCCTGGAGATTTCCATGGGCAGAGGAGCCTGGTGGGCTACAGTCCATGTGGTCGCAGAGTCAGACATGACTGAGGGACAAACACTTTTACTTTCATATGTGTATTATATGTGATGTGATTTTCAAGTGCACAGCACCATAACTTGACTTCTATATGCCCTGCAATGTAAACAGTATGCAATGTATATAAGGCACCATATATCAAAAATTTAGTTTACATTCCCCTTCAGCTGATCCTCTTCATTCATTTTACCTACCTCCCAATGCCCTTCTCCCCGGTAATCACTATTCTGTTCTCTGTTTCTATGAGTTCATTTTTGTTTTATTTTGTTTGTTTTGTTTTTTGAGATTCCACATATTGGAAAAATTATATGGAACCCGTCTTTCTCTTTCTGACCTATTTCGTTTAGCATAGTATCTTCAGGATCCATCCATATTGTCCCAAATGGCAGTATTTCATTCATTTTTATGACTAAGTCGTATCCTTTGTGGATATATACCACATCTTCTATATTGATCTGTACGTCATTGGGCACTTGTTTTCCTATCTTGTCTGTGGCAAATAATTCTGTGATGAACATAGAAGTACACAAATCTTTTCAAATTAGTGTTTTCATGTCCTTCAGACAAACACACAGAAGCAGAATACCTGGGTCATATGGTGAGTTAGTGTGAGTGAAAGTCACTCAGTCGTGTCTGACTCTTTGTGGCCCCATAGGCTATACAGTCCATGGAATTCTCCAAACCAGAATACTGGAGTGGGTAGCCTTTCCCTTCTCCAGGGAATCTTCCCAACCCAGGGACCAAACCCAGGTCTCCCGCATTGCAGGTGGATTCTTTATCAGCTGAGCCACCAGGGAAGCCCTGTCATATGATAGGTCTACCGTCATTTATATTAATTATATTTCCCATTGCTACAGAAAATCCTTTGGAGGGACTGTGCATTGTTACCATTATGCTTCAAAGGCTAAATGTTAATGAATTTGTAAATGCTATAGCAGTGGTTCTCAAAGATGTTGCCCTGGTAAGCAGCAATACTTGCTGGAAATGCCCTACAGAATCAGAAACACTGGGGTGGTGGTTCCCAGAAATGTATGTATGTTTCAACAAGCCTTCCAGATGATTCTAGATGATGATGCAAGTATTTGCGACCCACTGGTTTATAACATGTCAGTTATAGCGGGGAAAAAAAAAACAAACTGAGGAGATTCTGGTGAGGATGAAAGATAAGAGAGATGAGTTTTGATAATGTAAGAAGAACACAAGAAAACTATGCACATTTCCACCGTAGAAGGAGAGGGCTTGCCAGGAATACTTCAGCTAAGGTGGACAAAAAGCCTGGACTTTAGCACCTGAGCAGAGGGTGTCCAAATGGAGGGAGATTTGAACAATGAAAAGAATAAATTGAAAGCCTACCAAAAACAAATTTTAGATCTATCATTATTTTCTCAGAGATGGTTGGCTCAACAGTGAACACTGTTGATCTTTGTGCCCCAGTCTGTTTTGTAAAACATGGCAGTGTCCCTCTGCTTCTGGAATCCGGAGAACAATGCACATTTTAGCGGATGCTTTCGTTTCATACCATCCTTTATGCTGCTATGACCAGTACATCTTTTCCATCGGCTTTGTTCACCAAATTTCCTTTTTTTGGTACTTATTCACATGCTAAAACTGTAAAAAATATGGGGCAACATAACTGCCAAGGAGATTTTAACTTGGTCAGTAGAGTTATTCTTTGTGAGTCTTCTGAAAGACATTCTGATTTTCTTTCTTTCTTTTATTTTTTAAACCAGTGATCTGTCTTCTGTCAGTGATCTGCTCAGGGAGTAAAAGTTGGTATAAATTTTATTTCATTACTTGTGATGAAAATCTTTGACTGTGTAAATTATTTCTTTATTCAAGTTGCTAAAATTTTATTATATTCCTGCTATTTGGATTTGGAATACAAAGATTCCAGAATAAATTAAACCTTTTTTTCCCCCATTTTTGATTGTGTGTGCCATCCAGGTCTCTTCTTCCCATTGGCAAAGGTTTACATGATCATTAATATGTTGATTCTTCTTTAATTATTACTTATAGATGCTTTCAACTACACTTCCAAATTAAATTGTGTCATGTTGATATTAAATAAAAACAAATTATTCCTCATTCAGTAAAAGAATATATCTAAGGGACTCTCAACAAATATTAATTAAAGTACATTTAATACAGTTGATTCTCTTTGAGTTACACAATTCACAGACAAATGATTAGAAATAATGATAGCTGAATTTGCTTTGGAAGGAGCACATAGTACAAGCCTGAACATAATAAAAAGTGAGAGCATATGAAATGGGCAGGCCTCATACATCAAGTCACAAATATGAATGTGATTAAGAGTGAGCAAAATGCATAAACTTTCCGCAATTAGTTAATAAGCTATAGTTAGACTGAATATGTTTTAATCCTTCCCCTAATCCTTCTCCTTTCCTTACTTCTCTTTATTTTTACATACTTATAACTACATACCAGAGAAGGCAATGGCACCCCACTCCAATACTCTTGCCTGGAAAATCCCATGGATGGAGGAGCCTGGTAGGCTGCAGTCCATGGGGTCCTGAGAGTCAGACACGACTGAGAGACTTCACTTTCACTTTCACGTTTCACTTTCATGCATTGGAGAAGGAAATGGCAACCCACTCCAGTGTTCTTGCCTGGCAAATCCCAGGGGTGGGGGAGCCTGGTGGGCTGCCGTCTATGGGGTCGCACAGAGTCAGACACGACTGAAGAGACAGTAGCAGCAGCATAGCCACATACATCAATTATGAAAATGCGATGTAATAGCAAGTAGTTTGTGAAATTAGAATTTTTGTAGAAGTTGAGTTCTAATTTTTACTTTTGGCTTTGTATTTTCAGATGATTTATTTTATATCTAAAATTTTCAGTTTTTCCTTTAGGAAAATTTCTGTGAATTTCACTTTAGAAAGGTAGTGTTTTTTTCTACTCATTTATCAGTCAGTAACATTTTCTGGGGCTTCCCTGGTGGCTCAGATGGTTAAGATTCTGCCTGCAATGTGGGAGACCTGGGTTCTATTCCTTGATTGGGAAGATCCCCTGGAGGAGGGCATGGCAACCCACTCCAGTATTCTTGCGTGGAGAATCTCCATGGACAGAGAAGCCTGGCCAGCTACAGTCCACAGGGTAGCAAAGAGTTGGACACAACTGAGTGACTAAGCACAGAACGGCACAGCTTTATTGTCTTCTATGTTGTAGACACTACTATGCACTCTAGTGGATAATGCTTATGATCCTCTAATATGTAGAAGACACACTTATGGACACAAAGAGAAAATATATATAAAGAGTAAGTGGAATAATATCTAAGATTTTAAATAACTAAAGTCCCTATAGGCACTCATTGCATTGTTACCACAATGCTGTGATACTAGAATCACTTTAAACCAATGGTAAAGATTGGGGAACCAAGGCTCAGAGATAAGTGACTTTTCCTAGGTTATGCAGCTTTGAGGTGGTGGAAGTGGAATATAAACTCAGCAAATCTTGTTGAAAAGCCTAGAATCTAAGTTCTATTGCCAAATGGATGCACTCTATAATGAGAATATGTGAGTATGCTTGTGTATATGCTTAAACGTGTGTAGTTTATATCATTTAAGTCCTGCTCAGTTCTAGAGCTATTTTAAGGTGACACATGTGTAAATAGTTAATAGTTTCAGACTTCAGGTATCTCCCAGTCCTATGGAAAAGACCAGGTATAATAGTAGACATACAGAAAAAATCCTATGGAAATGTTTAGAGTGAAACCAATTGCTTAGGAAACTCAAATAAGGTATGGCAGAAGAGTGAACATTTGAGCTGCATATATGGATAAATATACAGGCATTTACTGAGAAGGGAAGGAGGTAAGGTGAAGGGAAAGTATTCTGGGCACACTGGAATATATGCAAAGGCACAGACTTTGGAGCTGCGGTGTTACAGAAGACATTTATGTTGTATACTGGGATGTAAGAATCACTTAGATTAAAAGGAAAGAAGATTAAGCAAGAGAAAAAGATGTTCTAAGGGCAATATAAGTGTCCATGCAAGAAGCTGTATTATTATCTTTAATTTACAGGTGAAGAAACGGGCATATGAAGATAATACTATTTAATTTCTTGGAGCTAGTGAAAGTCAATGATGAGACTTCTTCTAAATCTAAATCTGGTAGTCTTATACCATTCTAAATGAGTGAAAATCACTTGGCCATGTCAGACTCTTTGTGACCCCATGGACTGTAGCCCTCTAGGCTCCTCTGTCTATGGAATTCTCTAGGCAATAATACTGGAATGGATAGCCATTCCCTTCTCCAGGGGACCGTCTCGATCCAAGGATTGAACCTGGGTTTCCTGCACTGCAGGCAGATTCTTTTCCATCCAAGCCACCAGGGAAGTCCATTCTAAAATCATGGTCAATTGTGGAAAATTAAATTTATCAGTATGTGAGGAAAAATCTGAGGAAACTAGGGAAATCATTGTTTTTCTTGGTTTCTCTGATCATAAAATGAAGAGATACGAGCTAGGTGAGAGCAAGATTGCACAGCTAAGTGACTACTTGGCTGGTTATATTCAGATGTTGAATAATACATTGTTTCATTAAGGACATCAGTCTGATTTGGCCACACTGGCTCTCATGCTATCTGTGAAAAGGCCAAGCAAAATTTCACCCCAGCGCCTTGCTGACTCTCCTCATCAGAGTTTTTTCATGGATTTCTTTCACTTCATTTAGGTGCCTGCTCATATGTTACTTCAGGAAAGTCTTCCCCTGCCACTTATCTAACATAGATACCATCACACCCAAATCATATTACCACTGTTAACCTAAAACAATAAAAGAGCCAGTTATTTTACTAGCAAAAAAATTTTTTTAAGGAGCAGCAAAGAATTGCAATTCAGGAGATGTAACTATGGTAAGCCACCTACAAGTCTGGTAAAAATAATAGAGAAGAAACTCTTTTTAGAGGATAAGGGCAAGTTGGTAGGGCTGTTACAAACAAGGGCTTGCCTGGTGGCTCAGACAATAAAGAGTTCATTGGAGGAAACTGGGAGTTCAAAGTATCAGTTCAGTTCAGTTCAGTCACTCAGTCCTGTCTGACTGTTTGCGACCCCATAAATCGCAGCATGCCAGGCCTCCCTGTTCATCACCAACTCCCGGAGTTCACTCAGACTCAAGTCCATCGAGTCAGTGATGCCATCCAGCCATCTCATCCTCTGTCGTCCCCTTCTCCTCCTGCCCCCAATCCCTCCCAGCATCAGAGGCTTTTCCAATGAGTCAGCTCTTCACATGAGGTGGCCAAAGTACTGGAGTTTCAGCTTTAGCATCAGTCCTTCCAAAGAAATCCCAGGGCTGATCTCCTTCAGAATGGACTGGTTGGATCTCCTTGCAGTCCAAGGGCCTCTCAAGAGTCTTCTCCAACACCATAGTTCAAAAGCATCAGTTCTTCAGCGCTCAGCCTTTCTTCACAGTCCAACTCTCACATCCATACATGACCATTGGAAAAACCATAGCCTTGACTAGACGGACCTTTCTTGGCAAAGTATAGTGGCTATTTATTGCCTGAGTCGTGAAGTGTCTCATTGGCTCAGCTGTCTCTAGAGGAGAAGAAAATCTTTCTTCTTGTTGACACAGTAGTGTTCCTTCTTGCTGGCAATGCAATATACTTTTCCCCCTGTTGGGATCTGTATTGAAGTTGCATGGAATGTGCGTGAGATTTCCCTGTTCTGGCCTCCCAATTCCATTCTAATGAGGTATCCCTTTTTAATAGCCTTCACCCATAGTTTATTTTTCTGTATAGAACTTAACAGTTTCTACCATTATATTACACATTTATTTGTTTCCCCCACAAAGGCGAGGACTTTTTTAGTGTAATAATTTTGGCACCACACAGTAGGTGCTCATTAATTATTTATTGAATCACGAATGTCTGACTCCTTGACTGGGATATCTGGACTTGTGCAGAACTGTTCTGTTTTAATCAGTAATTATAAAAAGACTTACAAGGAAACTTATCAAAAAGCATGGGAGGAACTTTTGGGAAGATGGCAGAGGGAGTAGGTGTGTTAGGAAAAGCTGTGAAAATTTTTTAACACAATGCTTGGAACAGAGACATGCTAAACAGCAATTCACTTTACCTTATGCCAACAAAGTAATTTGAATCAAACAGGTAGATGACACAAAACTGGGAAAGAATCCCTAATGTGATACATGGAAGCATTATGGTTCATAAAGATTTTGAATAAAAAGATGAACTACGTCAAAGAAAATAAAATATAATAGGAACATTATAAAATCTACTCTTGGATTTTTTTAAAGAATTGCATAAGCACAAGATGGATAAAGGTACAATTAAAAGTACTTTATTATGAAACAAATCTAGTGTCTCCAAAACTTTGAGACTTTGATAAACAACAAAGTCTGTAATAAGGTTATTATAAAAATCAATCCAATATTTGGTTTTCTAAACAACAGCATAGTATCCAGGCACAGGGGTGACTACTTCATCATATTCTGATTCAAATACAGCACATCTAGAATATACTTATCAGTTTATTACTTAAGTCATTTAAGTTTTTATTGAGTATCTACGATGTGTTAGGCACTATTCTAAGCACTGAAGGCAGGACAGTAAACATATCTCCATCACTGATTTCTCTTTGTGACGGCATGCACTTTTGAAGCTATGGAGGGCCACATACTTCTCTGTACCTCATTTTAACAGAAGCAGTGAGGAGATCCAACCAGTCCATCCTAAAGAAAATCAGTCCTGAATATTCATTGGAAGGACTGATGTTGCAGCTGAAACTCCAATACTTTGGCCACCTCATGCGAAGAGTTGTCTCATTGGAAAAGACCCTGATTCTGGGAAAGAGTGAAGGCAGGAGGAGAAGGGGACAGCAGAGGATGAGATGGCTGGATGGCATCACCGACTCAATGGACATGAGTTTGAGTAAACTCTAGGAGTTGGTGATGAACAGGGAGGCCTGGTGTGCTGTAGTCCATGGGGTTGCAGAGTCAGACATGACTGAGCAACTGAACTGACTAGCTGATTGACATATTACTTGCATTTAGCCAGAGTAAATATAACAGAGATGAAAAATGATGAAGTCAATAAAAAAGGTTTAAGTATTTGAAGATGAGCTGTTTGAGAGGGTGAAAACATGAAATTCTGTTTTGACTTGAAGTTGAGAACTAAGACCAACAGATGTACTTAAGTGTGAAATAGGATTTAAGTCTCTACAAGTCCGAATTAATTACCTCTTACCATCATTCTCCACAAAGTGCTGATCTCTCTATCTCTGAGGGTGCTTAATAGAGTCTAGATAGCTATCTTTGAATTCCAGGGATGGGGGAGCCTGGTGGGCTGCCATCTATGGGGTCGCACAGAGTCGGACACAACTGAAGTGACTTAGCAGCAGCAGCAGCAGCAGCAGGCATGTTCATTACAGATGGGATGAGGCCATTAGTAACCCTAAATTTTTGTGAAAGTGAGTTACTTCTTCTGGAGCAGATTCCAGAATAACAGATGGACTGTGGTAAGTGGGTGGCTGTGAGAGTGTGTTTAGAAAAAGAAATTTTAGAGTTTGTGATCTTGGTATTGTAAACATCCTGAATGGTTTACAAGATCTTTTGTGACACTGTACTTGTGGCTTTGTAATGCAGAGGAGAGGTGAAACAGAGGCTTAAAGTTGTAGGTGGCAAGGAAATGTGAGACCAGACTATAGAAAAATAGGGTGAGGGTGGAATAAGGAGGCATGTTGTGACTCAGTTTAATAAAACCATTAAGCTTTGACTGAAATGAGGGTGAGTGAAAGTTGTTAGTAATGACTGATGTGGAAATTTCAAAAAGCCCAAGATTGTAGCAGAATTTTTGTCAGTTTATAATCCTACTTTTCTTTCTGGAGAGTGGGAAATAGTGGAGTAGGAACTAGAGATGGTTTAAGGAAATAGATGATATTAAAATAAATAAAGTTTTCTTTGAAATAAGAAAATGGGAGGAGTTCTTATGAAGAAGAAGGTGACAAGGTGATTTCATTGAAATACAGCAGAGATATAAAAATGTTCATATTGTATAAGTATTTAAAAGCCTCTGGCATATAATTTTAAGTATATAGTGACTGGACTACAGAAATCACTAGAGAGAGAGAGAAAATTTCATCCAGGATAGTGAATAGAGATATTATGATGGAAGCAGTGACCTGGTAAGAAGGCTAAGGGAAATTATTAGGAATGTATCTTTTAAACACTCATGTGGAAGTTGCTAAGCAGGTTTATTTTTGCAATTATTTTGCAATACCTCCTCAAATTCTCTTGGTTATACCAATATTTATTTGAGAAAATAGGTCTTTGGGTCAGTGGGAAAGGCCTTTGCTTCTTAGGATGACAAGAATCGATGACAGAAATAATGGCAGGTTTCGACTTTTAAGTAAAGAATAGTGAAATAGAGCGGAGGGACCCCACAAACGTTGAATACCATATATGGTTAGCTTGAGAAGACAGATTGAGACCACATGTGAGAGAGTCAAGTGGTGCTCTAAAGTCAAGATAATTGAGTAATGGATATTTTTATTTCATATTACCAGTCATACTCCTTGCTTTTTCTCAAGATTCCCTTGCACTGTGACAAAATCTAGTGGTTATAATATAAACTAGATATATTATACATCATGTATAAAGTACAGTAAGACAGTAGTTAAAATTCAGAGTGTGGAGTCAGACCTCCTTAGTTTAAATCTAAGATTCATATTTACTACCATCTAACTTTGGCAAGACATTTAATATTTCTGTGACAGTTTTCTCATTTATAAAATGGAATAATAATAATGTCCACCTCTAAAAGTTATTGTGAGGATTAAAATTAATAGATACATGTAAAAAGAAAGAAAAGACAAGAGAAACATCCCCCAGAAAGAAAATTAAAAACGGAAGTCCTGGTACTTAATGAGTGATATACATGATATGTGTGGTATGTGTGCTTAAGTCGCTCAGTTGTGTCTGACTCTTTGTGATCCCATGGACTTTAGCTTGACGGGCTCCTCTGTCCATGGGGATTCTCCAGGCAAGAATATTGGAGTGGGTTGCCATGCCCTCCTCCAAGGGATCTTCCCACCCCAGGAATCGAACCCAGGTCTCCCACATTGCAGGCAGATTCTTTACTGTCTGAGCCACCAGGAAAACCCAGTCTGGAGGTCGAGCTGTTTCCTCCTGGTTTTGAATTGGGGACCTTTTGCCTGTAAGGTGAATGTGCTGACCACTACAACTGAATAGATGACCATTTGGACTAATGGCACTTTTTATATTTTCCATTGGTGTTGAATTTTAGCACTGTATGTCTTGGACAAGGCACAAGAGAAACAAATGCAGAACCTCTTAGAAAAGGATTTCCCTGGGGTCTTTGCTTATCATAGATATTTTCTTTAAGGCACAAATAAGTAAATTTATCTTTCATTCGCTTTCTCTAATAAGATTGGCAAAGTGAATAATAATTTTAAACAGTGGTTTATCCATCTTTCTTTATGGAAATGTCTGTGTACTCTGTTATCAGAGAACTTAAATGTTGGAATCACTTGTTTCCTTACATTATTAGAGTTCTTAATGGCATCTAAAATGCCCTTTTACTCTAATTTGATCATTCTCAGTATTAGTCCCCAGTAACTTAGAAATCTATATTTCCATAAATGCAATCAAATCATTTCCTCCTTCAGAATTCACTGACCCTGGAGTCTGGCAGTACACAATCAAATTTGTTTTTTTAGCCACTCAATCTTGTTTAGCAAAAACTGATTAGATTCTATCATCCTATTCATTAAAGATTCCATCTGTTTAAAACTTTTCTGTGTATAACAAAATTTGTTTCTTCTTCTTTACTTTCTTTTTTATTTATTCATTATTTGAATTTTCTAATCCAAACAATATCTACAACATTTTTTTTGTTTGTTTTGAAAAAAAGTTTTCTTTTTATTTTTGGAGAAGTTAAATCAGTCTATAGCTATACATCAAGAATCCCAGACAGGCTGCCCTACTTATATAGCATAGGGCTGGACAAAACTGAAATCTAAGGGACACATATCAGGGGGTCAATAGGTTTAGCTAAATAATCCAACAGGCAGTTGGATGGGAGGTTGGGACAACTGTCACCATAAAACTTAGGGGAGACTTCATAAATTTAACTGGAACACTTGAGTAGAAGGAGAAGCTTTAAGGATGAATTGCACAGGAAAAAGAAAATATTGTAGTCCTTAAAATGAGCCATGATCAAGAAATGGGAAATGATCAAGGCAGGTAGTACCGTGGGATGAATATGGGATCTGAAATCAGAATCTCTTGTTTTCAAACATTGACTCCATTGATTAAGTCTTTGATCGAGTTACACAAGTTCAGTTCAGTTTAGTTGCTCAGTTGTGTCCGACTTCTTGCAACCCAATGAATCCCAGCATGCCAGGCCTCCCTGTCCATCACCAACTCCCAGAGTTCACCCAGACTCACGTCCATCAAGTCAGTGATGCCATCCAGCTATCTCATCCTTTGTCATCCCCTTCTCCTCCTGCCCCCAATCCCTCCCAGCATCAGAGTCTTTTCCAATGAGTCAACTCTTCGCATGAGGTGGCCAAAGTACTGGAGTTTCAGCTTTAGCATCATTTCTTCCAAAGAAATCCTAGGGCTGATCTCCTTCAGAATGGACTGGTTGGATCTGCTTGCAGTCCAAGGGACTCTCAAGAGTCTTCTCTAACATCACAATTCAAAAGCATCAATTCTTTGGCTCTCAGCCTTCTTCACAGTCCAACTCTCACATCCATACATGACCACAGGAAAAACCATAGCCTTGACTAGACAAACCTTTGTTGGCAAAGTAATGTCTCTGCTTTTGAATACGCTATCTAGGTTGGTCATAACTTTCCTTCCATGGAGTAAGCGTCTTTTAATTTCACGGCTGCAGTCACCATCTGCAGTGATTTTGGAGCCCCCCAAAATAAAGTCTGACACTGTTTCCACTGTTTCCCCATCTGTTTCCCATGAAGTGATGGGACTGGATGCCATGATCTTCGTTTTCTGAATGTTGGGCTTTAAGCTAACTTTTTTACTCTCCACTTTCACTTTCATCAAGAGGCTTTTGAGTTCCTCTTCACTTTCTGCCATAAGGGTGGTGTCATCTGCATATCTGAGGTTATTGATATTTCTCCCGGCAATCTTGATTCCAGCTTGTGTTTCTTCCAGTCCAGCATTTCTCATGATGTACTCCGCAGAGAAGTTAAATAAGCAAGGTGACAATATACAGCCTTGACAAACTCCTTTTCCTATTTGGAACCAGTCTGTTGTTCCATGTCCAGTTCCAACTGTTGCTTCCTGACCTGCATAGAGGTTTCTCAAGAGGCAGATCAGGTGGTCTGGTATTCCCATCTCTTTCAGAATTTTCCACAGTTTCTTGTGACCCACACAGTCAAAGGCTTTGGCATAGTCAATAAAGCAGAAATAGATGTTTTTCTGGAACTCTCTTGCTTTTTCCATGATCCATGGGATGTTGGCAATTTGATCTCTGGTTCCTCTGCCTTTTCTAAAACCAGCTTGAACATCTGGAAGTTCACAGTTCACATATTGCTGAAGCCTGATTGGAGAATTTTGAGCATTACTTTACTAGCGTGTGAGATGAGTGCAATTGTGTGGTAGTTTGAGCATTCTTTGGCATTGCCTTTCTTTGGGATTGGAATGAAAACTGACCTTTTCCAGTCCTGTGGCCACTGCTGAGTTTTCCAAATTTGCTGGCATATTGAGTGCAGCCCTTTCACAGCATCATCTTTCAGGATTTGGAATAGCTCAACTGGAATTCTATCACCTCCACTAGCTTTGTTCATAGTGATGCTTTCTAAGGGCCACTTGACTTCACATTCCAGGATGTCTGGCTCTAGGTCAGTGATCACACCATTGTGATTATCTGGGTCGTGAAGATCTTTTTTGTATAGTTCTTCTGTGTATTCTTGCCATCTCTTCTTAATATCTTCTGCTTCTGTTAGGTCCATACCATTTCTGTCCTTTATTGAGCCCATCTTTGCATGAAATGTTCCTTTGGTATCTCTGATTTTCTTGAAGACATCTCTAGTCTTTCCCATTTTGTTGTTTTCCTCTATTTCTTTGCACTGATCGCTGAAGAAGGCTTTCTTATCTCTTCTTGCTATTCTTTGGAACTCTGCATTCAGATGCTTATATCTTTCCTTTGCTCCTTTGCTTTTTGCTTCTCTTCTTTCACAGCTATTTGTAAGGCCTCCTCAGACAGCCATTTTGCTTTTTTGCATTTCTTTTCCATGGGGATGGACTTGATCCCTGTCTCCTGTACAATGTCACGAACCTCATTCCATAGTTCATCAGGCACTCTATCTATCAGATCTAGGCCCTTAAATCTATTTCTCACTTCCACTGTGATTTGAGATTTGTGAATTGAGATTCCACTGGATCTCAGTTCCACTAAGGGATTTGATTTAGGTCATACCTGAATGGTCTAGTGGTTTTCCCTACTTTCTTCAATTTAAGTCTGAATTTGGCAATAAGGAGTTCATGATCTGAGCCACAGTCAGCTCCTGGTCTTGTTTTTGTTGACTGTATAGAGCTTCTCCATCTTTGGCTGCAAAGAATGTAATCAATCTGATTTCGGTGTTGACCATCTGGTGATGTCCATGTATAGAGTCTTCTCTTGTGTTGTTGGAAGAGGGTGTTTGCTATGACCAGTGCATTTTCTTGACAAAACTCTATTAGTCTTTGCCCTGCTTCATTCCATATTCCAAGGCCAAATTTGCCTGTTACTCTAGGTGTTTTTTGACTTCCTACTTTTGCATTCCAGGCCCCTATAATGAAAAGGACATCTTTTTTGGGTGTTAGTTCTGAAAGGTCTTGTAGGTCTTCATAGAACTGTTTAACTTCAGCTTCTTCAATGTTACTGGTTGGGGCATAGACTTGGATTACTGTGATATTGAATGATTTGCCCTGGAAATGAGCAGAGATCATTCTGTCGTTTTTGAGATTGCATCTAAGTACTGCATTTCAGACTCTTGTTGACCATGATGGCTACTCCATTTCTTCTGAGGGATTCCTGCCTGCAGTAGTAGATATAATAGTCATCTGAGTTAAATTACATTCCAGTCCATTTCAGTTTGCTGATTCCTAGAATGTCGACATTCACTCTTGCCATCTCTTGTTTGACCACTTCCAATTTGCCTTGATTCATGGACCTGACATTCCAGGTTCCTATGCAATATTGCTCTTTACAGCATCGGACCTTGTTTCTATCACCGGTCACATCCACAGCTGGGTATTGTTTTTGCTTTGGCTCCATCCCTTCATTCTTTCTGGAGTTATTTCTCCACTGATCTCCAGTAGCATATTGGGCACCTACTGACCAGGGGATTTCCTCTTTCAGTATCCTATCATTTTGCCTTTTCATACTGTTCATGGGGTTCTTAAGGCAAGAGTACTGAAGTGGTTTGCCATTCCCTTCTCCGTCTGACCACATTCTGTCAGAATATTACACAAAGTCTCTCTGTAGAATTACTTTTCTATGAGATAAGAATGACATTTAACAATGAATATTAAATTAGATAAAATGGAATTCCTGATTTGATATATACTTCACATTTCTCCTAAAGAGAGAACATTTTCTGGTTCCTACATACATCTTTCAAAGTGATATGCTACAACTACTCTTAGAGTATCAAATTTCAAGCTACAGTATTTTGTGTCAAATAGATGGGGAAACAATGGAAACAGTGACAGACTTTATTTTGGGGGGCTCAAAAATCATTGCAAATGGTGACTGCAGCCATGAAATTAAAAGATGCTTATTCCTTGGAAGAAAAGCTATGACCAACCTAGACAGCATATTAAAAAGCAGAGACATTACTTTACCAACAAATGTGTGTCTAGTCAAAGCTATGGTTTTTCCAGTAGTCATGTATGAATGTGAGAGTTCGACTATAAAGAAAGCTGAGCCCCGAAGAATTGATGCTTTTGAAGTGGTGTTGGAGAAGACTCTTGAGAGTTCCTTGGACTGCAAGGAGATCCAACCAGTCCATCCTAAAGGAAATCAGTCCTGTATATTCATTGGAAGGACTGATGTTGAAGCTGAAACTCCAATACTTTGGGCAACTGATGCAAAGAAATGACTCATTGGAAAAGACCCTGATGCTGGAAAGATTAAAGGCAGGAGGAGAAGGGAATGGCAGAGGATGAAAAGGTTGGATGGCATCACCCATGTGATAGACATGAGTTTGAGTAGGCTCCAGGATTCAGTGATGGACAGGGAAGCCTGGTGTGCTACAGTCCATGGGGTCGCAAAGAGTGGAACACAACTGAACGACTGAACTGAACTGACTGTATTTTGTTCTGCCTTCAAAAGACATTTGCCCTCTCTTTACTTAGAATGTTTTAATTGTCACATGGCTGACTTTTAGAATCAGTTCTAAGCTTACTGTAAATCTCTTCAAATAGTCTTTTTCTGTATAATCAATCTATGGCATTATTATATGTTTCTATTTTTCTTCACCTAGTATACTATTTTTAAAATTGTCAGGAGTTCATTTATATACATGTTTATTATTTATTTCTTTCACTGAAATGAAAGTTTTTTTTTTAAGAATTTAAGCTGTTTATTCTTTGTATTATCAAATTCTACCACTCTTTTTTTCACAAAGTAAGCAATCAATAATTCTTTGTTGAACTAATGATTAATTTAGTAAATATGTGTAAAGTGCATATATATTAGTTTTTGCAGACATAATTACTGCTATTATGTACCAAAAACCAGCAACCTGGAGAGACTGGCAAGTAGCTTAAATAATACAAATAACTTACCTTTCTTCCTTGGGGTTCTTTTCATTGGATGGCTCATATTTGTAGTAGTAATTTTTGCTCAGTGAAATATGAGACTGCAATTGACAGTGACCTGTTTTGGATAAATAAAACAATTCAAATCAGTAAATGCTTATTGATCATCAATGATGTGCAAGGTATATAGAATACAAAAATGAATAAGGAATTGTTCCTGCATACAAACAGTTTATAATAAACAAACGCATAATCTTATAAATGGTTCAGAAAAAGATTAAATAATAATAAATCATTAAAGTTTTTCCTTGACATTTAAAACTTACAAGTAAGGTCAACTGCTTAGCACATAATAGTGACAGGTTAATGATTGCTGAAGGTTTAGTGGCCACCCATGAAAGTAGGAACTAAAAGAAATTAGATTCTGGTACTCAGCCAAAGTAATAAGGTCTGCTCCCTGGTGCAAATGGATTGGAATATATCTCTAGCTCACTAAAATCTTTAATAAGTTCTAGAGTTTTCTGTAGCTCATTCAACCAATATAAAAATATCTTGTCTGCTGGCAAATCAGCTCTCAACAAATATGAGTTAAATTATTTACTGAATGAAACTACAGATAGTCAGAAACAAAGCTTTCCTTGATTCCTTTTTGAATATGGATCTCAAAGTCAGCATGTCAAAGTTGGACAGTGACTGATGAATAATACATGCCAACTCTTATTTTATACTCAAAGCTGACACAAGATAGTAAAGTGTCCCATCAAAGTTAGTTGAAGAACTAGAAATCCTGAGATTTTGGATCACTATCACTGCTCATTATATGATATTGCCAAAAATGAAGATTTCACTGAAGAAACGGCATATTAGATAGGACAGATGTTCTGAATGTAAAGAATATAGATCTCAGATATTTGCAAGCAAGATGTTGTGTGTATGTTGAATTTGCTTTTATGTGTGTGTGTTTTTTTTCCAGTGACAGAGACCACAGTACCCTTCAGGTTCTTATGATTGCCTACATGACTCAGGAAAGACTTAATATTATTAAATTAGGTACTGAAGAATTTGGAAAGGCTGAAGGCGAAGTTGACATTCTAAAGAGCTAGTAATGCTTATGATTGCTTCAGGGAATATTGAGTTGTTTCAATATTGATGACTTGAACATAGGATTTTTTTAAAAGGATAAATTGGAGAGTAAAAGGTAAATTGAGGGCTTCCCTGGTGGCTCAGTGGTAAAGAATCAGCCTACCAATGCAGGAGACATGGATTTGATCCCTGGTCTGGGAAGATCCCCCGTGCTGTGGAACAACTAAGCCTGCACACCACAACTGCTAAGCCAGCACTCTAGAGCCCGTGAGCCTCAGCCCCTGAAGCCCACAAGCCTAGAGCCTCTGCTCCACAGTAAGAGAGACCACTGAAGTGAGGAGCCTGTGCACCACAACTGGAGAGGAGCCCCACTCTTGGAAACTGAAGAAGGCCCTCATATGGCAACAAAAATCCAGCATAGGCGAAAACAGAGTAAGTCTTTTTTTCAAAAAGAGGCAAATTTAGAACAAACCTTATAAATCTTGAGTGCTAGAGGTTATTGATTAGGCAATGAGCGTCCAAGAAAGGGTATGAACAAACGTGAAAGATATTAACTTACTCCTATTTCATTTTGTCTATTTTTTTCAATATAGTACATACGTAAGACCTCATGATGCAGTGAATAGAGACGTGCATTCTGCTGTAATCATAAATGCAGAAATAAGATTTAAAATGTATTTGGCAAAATAGACTGTTTTAACAAGACCATATTAACTGCATTTGTGGAGACTGTGGAGAGAACAGGAAACAAATGATTATTTATATAAAATACTAAAATGTATTTACTTTAATAAAACTCATTATTCCTTATAAAGTCACTTATTTAATTAGTGCATGTTTTTTATATTAAATTATGCTGAAAATAATTAAATAGGTACAATTTTTTAACAGAGGTAACATCTTTCAAAATTTATTTCAAAGGTGAGATTTGGCCCGCT
The DNA here is from genome assembly GCF_032452875.1 of Bos javanicus. NCBI lineage: Eukaryota > Metazoa > Chordata > Mammalia > Artiodactyla > Bovidae > Bos > Bos javanicus. The sequence goes on along the minus strand of NC_083881.1, from coordinate 54,413,617 downwards.
AGACCACATCACATAAATTATGATCTCTTTGATGATGTTGATGTTTTCCCATGGTGAAACATACCTCTTTCATTTTTTTCACTTCAGTGTATCACAGGAAGTGAAGTCCATATTATCAAAAATGTTGATGCTTTTTCTACACTACTTTTGTTTGTTGCAGAAGGACCCAGGACAATATGAAAGTATTCATGAGATAAGAGCATTTCACATTGGACTGCATTATAGAAGGAGATAGAGGGAATAAGATAACTTTATACAGATTTTTCACATACTCCTTTACCTAGTCCCTTGGGTAGCTGTCAGACAATTGTAACCAAATCTGTAATCAAAGTTCATAGACTAAGCACTATTGAACATACTGATTTCTAGAAGGCGGAGCAATACTATGATTATCAAACTGTTTGCCTATATTATAAAATTTTGTATGACATTTAGCTATCTAATGGCAGAATTAGTATTCACAATAGTAGTAACATGAGGAAGTGACAAGAAATATATGCTTAATTTTTTCTCAAAGAAAATCTTTTAGTTACTATGTAAAGTTGATTTTAAATTTGGTGATTAACATAAAATAGGAGGAAAAAAACCACCACTTTTTTATTCTGAAATATGGTAAACCCAATGATATGGGGCAGGAGAAACTGTTAGCTAGTTTAGGCAGTATAGACCACATTGGGATGAGAATGAGAACTTGATTTTGGGATAGAAGGCTGCGAGGCCAAACCCAGATATAGATAAGGAGGCAGATTTAATTCAAATAGAACAAAACACCCTAGGAGTATGGGGGCAAGCAATAGGTAGTAAGCCTGGAAAGACTTTGCATAAGAGAATTAACTAATTACTAAATATAAATCCTGGAGAGAGAGAAGAAACATAGCAATAAAGACACTAGATATTTGTAAATCAGAGTAGGTAAGCAATCCTCTGATGCTGGGAAACACTGAGGGCAGGAGGAGAAGCGGGCACAGAGGATGAATGGTTGGATGGCATCGTTGACTCAGTGGACATGAGTTTGAGCAAACTCCGGGAGATAGTGAAGGATGGGGAAACCTGGTGTGCTGCCGTCCATGGAGTCACAAAGAGTCAAACACGACTTAGCGACTGAACAAGAAGAACAACAAGAAATTGGCATTGGAGTTCCAATCACTGGGAATTTAGATAAATCATTTCTTCCTGAAGTTGGGATGGAAAATACAGCTCCAGGCCAAATAGACTCAAAGCACTGCTTTGGTTATTAAGGCTTAAGTTTAAGGAGGGAGGAAAGAACTCCATTATGGGACCAGGGTACACTGAGTGCTGGCTCTCAGGTATTGAAGTTGCTCCACTAGAGAAACGGGATCAAGATAGAAGGGAGACTAGTATCAGACTGAAGGAAAAAGAAATTCCCCTCATATGTAAGCACCAATATACCTCAGGCTAAGGTCATTCTCTTAGCTAGAGCCAAGGCAACAATAGTTATGAGAAAAGCAGTCAAAGGAAGCCACAAAGAAAGTTGTGTAAGCCAATGATCTGAGTTGAAGATATAATTTCAAAATACGAGAATTTTTTGTGAAATTTATGTTATTTTTTAGTTTGTAGATTTTAAATTTGTTTTAAAAATGTGTACCTGTGACGGATTCATGTTGATGTATGGCAAAACCAGTACAATATTGTAAAGTAATTAACCTCCAATTAAAATAAATAAATTTATATTAAAACAAACAAAAATGTATATATTAGTACAAGCATAAAACTTAGAGCACATTTATACAAATATATATTTGTACAACAGCACAAATATATATTTGTATAAATGTGCTCTAAGTTTTATGCTTTTTATAGCACATTTGTATAAATGTGCTATAAGTTTTATGTTTTTCAGTCACTAAGTCCTGTCTGACTCTTTGTGACTCCATGAACTGCAGCATACCAGACTTCCCCGTCTTTCACTATTTCCCTGAGTTTGCTCAAACTCATGTCCAATTTGTGTTGTAATACCAAATATTTTCTCACTTATATTGGTACAGGATCACAGAAGCTTGGGGACACTGAAGTAATAAGAAAAAGTTGATGATATCTAAGTCCAGCAACTTTTTATTCACATTTCATATTAGTTCTGATAACCTGAAAATTCCCTGAATTTTCTCTGAAAATTATTAGCTATTTCATCTATAAAATGGGAATTATGAAAACTACCTCAGAGAATGAATGAGGTGTGTATTTCATACACTGGGCATTTAATTTATGATAATCACTGTTACCATAATTATATCCATTTAAACTAATAAACCATATTTTTAAAATAGTATGCTGAGAAAATAATGACCAATAATCGGAATATTGTGCACTGTGATGAAAAAGATCAGAATCTAACAGTTTCTGTTATAGAATGGATGGTTATAAATTGTTATACAAAATTTTGTACAAAATCATCTATCAAAATAAAATTTTCCTAAGCTCTAGGCTATTAGATCTATCTTGAGAAATTTATTGTAAGTAACTAATTTTAAAAATATAAAAAATGTGTACACAGATGATTGCTGTTAATTATTGTGGTAAAAATGTTAACTAATTAAAAAACCCAATAGAAAACTAAGTAAGCCTGAATATCAACATGTGGGAAAAATTCTATGCTAGAAAATTAAATGAAAGGCTTATTTTGTGACCAACAGATTATCCATCCTGAAGAACGTGTCATGTAAGGTGGGAAAACTATGTATTATGCTGCTGTTGAGTGGAATGTTTGGTTAGTTCCATTTGTCCATTAGGTCCATTTGGTGCACCTTTTTCTTATTGACATTTTTCTGTCTGCATATTGTATTGAAAGTGATATATTGATATCTCCTGCTATTCAATAGATATTTTCCAAAGAAGACATACATATGGTCAGGAGGTATATAAATATATGCTTAGCATCACTAATTATCAGGGAAATGCAAATCAAAGCCTCACATCTGTTACGGTGGCTCTTATGGAACAAACAAACAATAACTAAATAAAACATGTATTGGAGAGGATCTGGAAAAATTTTAACCCTTATATACTTTGGTGGGAATGCAAATCTGCAGGAACTATGGAAAACAGTATGGAAATTCTTCAGAAAATTAAAAAATAGAACTACCATATGACCCAGAGTTCCACTTCTGGGTGCATATTCAAAAACAAAACAAAACGAAACACTAATTTGAAAAGATACATGCATCCTGTGTTCATCCAGCAGTTCAGCTTGTGGGTAAATAACTAAAGGAATCAAAAGCAGGATCTTAAAAAGATATCTGTACTCCAAAGTTCATTGCAGCATTATTCAAAGTAGCCAAGATACGAAGGAAATTCTGCCATATGTGACAGCCTGGATGAAACTGGAGGTCATTATGCTAAGGAAAATAAGCCAGTCAGAGAAAGACAAATAATACAAGATTCTGCTTATATGAAGTATCTAAAACAGACAAACAAAAAGAAACAGAGAACAGAATGGTGGTTAATAGGGGCTGAAGGGACTCGTTGCTGTTCAAGAGATGCCAAGCTTCAGTCATGAAAGATGAGTGTATTAAGAGATGCTGTACAACATGGTGTCTATTGTTAGCAATATTATACACTTAAAATTTGTTAGGAGGGTAGATTTCATGTTAAGTCTTCTTAAAATTAAAAAATTGTTTTCAAAGCCAAATTAAAAAAAAAAAAAACTATTGTGTACATGATATGATTTTCCAGTGATAGGATTGCTTTTGGAAAGAGAATGGATGAAAATGGTTTAGCTATATGAGACAGGGCAGTATATGAGAGGTTTTCTTTATTCTTTCTTATTTTACCATTTAATTATACTCTTTCACAAGGTATATTTTGAAAGTAAGATGTAGGAAATGTATGCCACTTTTTACTTTCTTTGGGAAATAGCCTTTACTCCACCACATGTGATTCTAGTGAATTTGTTGATTATCACACTCTTTTCTCTGTTATAGTTGTACAGCATGTTCTGGGCTGGCCGATCAGAATACTCCACCCCTTTGAGTGCAGCAACAGATAGGCGGAGCAGTTTGATCAAGGATAAGCAGTGTCCATTTAGGAACCTAGAGAGTGATAAGGAATAAAAAGTCACTTTCTTTGCAGTAGGTTATTCAGTTTATACAGTGAGGCTTGGGTACACTGTAGTTATTAGAGAGAATTAATCAGAGAGAGATATGAAGAGAGACAGACCCTTTACTATAAAACTTGAATTCTTAAATCCAGTAATGTCTGAAGACTTATAGCTCTGGATTTCTTTTCCCTTACTTGCATCAATGAATGTCTATTTTATTTAAGTTTTAAAATTTTTTTGGTTTCTTTCAAAGGGATAAAAATTTGAGTAAGGATGAAAAAAATCAACTATGACTTAAAACTTGTAAACATTTTAAATTCTAAAGACTATTTTCATGTCTTGGATTTTACCTGAATACATTGAGAATTAAATATTTGAATTTTATATTAAGGACAGTAAACCAAATGCTCCATTTCCTACATTGCTTAACAGCAAAATTATTAGTTAATTTTATATCTTATCTTGATCTGAGTTATTTTTATTTATAGAGAACATTAGTTACTGTAATCTCTCCTCAGCACAACAACTAGTTTATGTTCATTTCTCAAAAACTACAATTTCCTGCTTTCTACTTCAGTTTCTCTGGAGACAGAATGCAAAGTGAGCTCCGTAACCATTGAAGCCAACTGCTGTTAATTTATTTTTAGTGACACGTTCTGGGACATTATGACAAGAGTACATAGATGACACCATTAGATAATCCTGAAAGAACAAATTGCAGACCTATCAAAGAACTTTATTGAATGAAGCCAAGAAAAGATCACACAGAACAAAAACTTTTTCAAAAACATGAACAAAAGAAAGGGATTTATGGAAGTCATTTTTAGAATGTTCCCTTATGGATCCTGACACAGCAGAAAAAGGCATTGAAGTACATAACACCCTTTTTTTCAGGCTTTGTTGGCAGGCACCTCTCACTTGGGGGAACTTTATTTTATTAAATGACTGTCAGGAAAGAAAAGGATCTGCATTATCGCATTTTCCAGGAAGGGTAATCTGGTGCAACAGCTGTTAGCCTTTGTACATTATTTGTAATTCTGTCTTTTCCAAGGTACGTTAAGAAGCTTGATTTTGATTTACAGGATTTTATTGCAAATATAAAACAGATTACTGGCAGTGTACACAAAGGAAGTTTAGTGTTGATACAATAACCATTTTACTCGGAACACATGGGAAGGCAATGGCTCCCCACTCCAGTTCTCCTGCCTGGAAAATCCCATGGATGGAGGAGCCTGGTGGGCTGCAGTCCATGGGGGTCGCTGAGGGTTGGACACGACTGAGCGACTTCACTTTCACTTTCATGTAACTCAGAAATGTTATACTTGCAGTACTTTTAGAGTAACTTAAAACTGTATATTGTTGAAAATGATTTGTATATAAAGCTGACTTAGTGATTTTTAAAAAATAAATATCAATAGTTCATGACTTTGCTATGTATTTCCTTTTTCATGAAATCTGCAGGTAGATTGTAATTATCTCTCTATATGTCTCTCCTCCTCCCTCTTGCCCACTCAGTTAGATGAATTCCTGGTGTGTGAGGATTATGGTTTATTAATTTTATTTATCTTTGAAACTTCAATATCTCATTAGTATCTGACATGTAGTATTTTCTGAATGACTAACAATAAATGGAGACAAATTTATTCTCTCAGTGGTTTCTTTTGTTACCAGTGGCAGGCATTTTGTCTGCAGTTATTTATGATTTTACTTTAAATCCTCACTACTACATTTTCTGATGAAGAATACTAAAACAAAAAAAAACAAAAAACAAATCACTAGAACTGGGCTTAGGCATGCCAGAAGTTGGTGTTATCCATATGCTTTATATTTTTAATGGTTCCATTTTAGACCCTTTTCTCTAATTCAGTAATTCAGCATTTCCGTTTTTTTTTTTTTTTTTAACTTTTTGGGTGCATGCCTAGCTCTGAGTCTTAAGCACAGGACCCCCCAGGGAAGTTTCTAATTCAGCATGTCTTAAAGTGTATACCAAATAAATTTGTACTAATGATGTGCTCTGTGATAAATAAGTTTTACATTAAAATAAATTTGGCAAAGCTGTTTATATTCTAGATGGCTTTCTTGGAAATTCACATAGAAACCATTAAAAAAAATCCTTGAGAACTTTTTCACTCATCTTACTGAAAATTGTTTATGTCGATATCACTGTTTGTCAAACTTATTTGTATAGGGAGTTCTTTTTTTCTGTAAAATTTATTACTCTCTCATGCTAATTATGAAGAAAATACATCAGGTTATGATGTCCTGTGCATTTCATAGTTACATATTTGTGCACTTGACCTTGCCTTACGTTTTTACATGCTCCAGTTGCACCTACAAGCTATTAAAGAATTACCTAAGTCTTCAGTTCAAGAAAAAATAATAACTGCCCTACCTTCCAGTATCCTATTGGGTAAGATCTGAGATCTCCATTTGGATCTGGTTGGTTTACTGCCATCACATATTCTCCTTTCTATTTCACCTCTAATAGAAAAGTCATGAGCCTAAAGTTTATCTACAAAATTTGGCCTAAATTTCAAACTGAAATTGATATTTTGAAACTGAATTTCAAAATGTCACCTAGGAGAAAAAAAGTATCATCTAGGATAAAAAAGTTCTTTTATATTCATATGTTCATCCCACCCTCTGACAAAACTTTGCTTAGAAGATATTTGAAACACAAATCAAAATTTCAAATAAATTAGGTAGTCTTCCATGGGATCCAAATCCACTAGACTGGTTTTAGCATGTATCCAGCAAATTATAATTTTGATATCTATTGATTATTTGGTATTGCCTCCAATATCCTTATCCACTTCCCTTCCATTTTGTGTGTGCTTGTGTGCTCAGTCATGTCTGACTCTGTGAACCCATGGACCATAGCCTGCCAATCACTTCTGTCCTTGGAATTTTCCAGGCAAGGATACTGAGAGTGTGGCTCAGTTTTAACATTCAGCTAGAGAAAGTATTGGGAATATTTTTTATGTTCACTTTTCTTATCTTATGTCATGAGAGTTACATAAGGATACTAAATGAAATTACATGGTATTGTTAAAAATGTACTTTGCATTTATGATGAAATTCAAGGAATATAATCTACCTAATTGACTATATCAGTTTTATATCTAATTTTTATTTCTTTTCCCTACTGCACTATGAGGAATGTTTTAAATTTGTCACAAGTAAATAAAATGAAGTTAAGCTGAGTCTTTGAAGATCTGCTTAAACAAAAAATTAATAATCTGACCAATTCCTTTAAGCTGTTCTTTTTTTCTATTCTACTATCTGCACTTCATTATCTCACAACTAAAGGAGATTTCCACTTGTCCCTTTTTAAGCAGCTTATTTGGAAACATACTTTTCTTCTCTTTTCTGTTCTCCATTCTGAAAATAGTTTTAAGGCTTTACAATATTATAGCTGTTCTATAATCTTCCAGTGGTTTGTACCTTTTTTTTTTTTCATTTCATTTTGAAATTAGCAGAAATGCTGATCTTATTTAGGATTCATTCTTTAATGATCACACAAATAATCCAAGATCTTTATAAAGTTTAGCTTATTAACTACACAAGTGAAGTAATGTATATGTTCCTGGGTTTTGATTTGGATATATCCATGCATGTGTGCTAAATCTCTTCAGTCGTGTCTGACTCTTTGTGTCCCTATGGAGTATAGCCCACCAGGCTCCTTTTTCAATGGGATTCTTCAGGAAAGAATACTGGAGTCGGTTGCCATGCCTTCCTCCAGGGGATCTACTTGGCACAGGGATCAAATCCATGTCTCTTATGTCTCTTGAGTTCGCAGTTGGGTTCTCTACCACTGGCACCACCCGGGAAGCCCTTGGATATATGTGCCACTGCTAAATAAGAGAGAAAGATTTGGGATTACTTAAATTTTCCAGAGATCTTCATTTAGACATTCCATAAGGTATAATGGACTGTGGACTATGAAAACTTGAAAGGGTACCCAGAGCAGGGTTGATGGATTTGCACTCTAAGTCTTAGCACTAAATATAGGAATTGAGTAAGATACTAAAATTGCTACCTTATTAAATGCCATATGCACTTAATTTCTTAATGCAAGTTCTTTCTTTGAGAGGACTTTCAATACTTATTTTGAAAGGGCTAGGCAATGAAAAGTTTCTCATATGTGAGCTTAGATATGAGCTGCTGACTAGAAGTGGTGCTAAGGAAAAAGAGAATCACACCATTTTGGTAGTGATTTTATAAAACTTAACATTGTTGGGAGAAAATCTATCTGACTTAATCACATTAGTTAATGAGAAATAATGATAAGAATATGTACTGGAAGAAATCACTGGGAGTTAATCACTTTGAAAAACATGTAGTATTATACTGGGGATACTGCATTGCTGTTCAGTCACTAAGTTGTGTCTGACTCTTTGTGACCCCATGCACTGAAGCACACCAGGCTTCCCAGTCCTTCACGATCTCCCAGAGTTTGCTCAAGCTCATGTCCATTGAGTTGGTGATGTAATCCAACCATCTCATCCTCTGTCACCCCCTTCTTCTCTTGCCCTCAACCTTTCCCAGCAACAGAATCTTTTCCAGAGTTGGCTCTTCTAATCATGTGCCCAAATTATTGGAGCTTTAGCTTTAGCATGAGTCCTTCCAATGAATATTCCAGGTTTATTTCCTTTAGGATTGACTGGTTTGATCTTCTTGTTGTCCAAGGGACCCTCAAGAGTCTTCTCAGTACCACAGTTTGAAAAATCAATTCTTCGGTACTCAGTCTTCTTTATGGTCCAACTCTCAAATCTGTACATGAGTCCGTCCCATCAGGAAGCTTGCATAAACCTCTTATCCTCATCTGTCAGAGGGCAGACAGAAGAAGGAAGAACTACAATGCCATGGCCTCTAGGATGCAAACCACTATTACAGAAAACTAACCAAATTGATCACATGGATCACAGTTCAGTTCAGTTCAGTTGCTCAGTCGTGTCTGACTCTTTGCGACCCCATGAATTGCAGCATGCCAGGCCTCCCCGTCCATCACCATCTCCCGGAGTTCACTCAAACTTATGCCCATTGAGTCGGTGATGCCATCCAGCCATCTCATCCTCTGTCATCCCCTTCTCCTCCTGCCCCCAATCCCTCCCAGCATTAGAGTCTTTTCCAATGAGTCAACTCTTCGCATGAGGTGGCCAAAGTACTGGAGTTTCAGCTTCAGCATCATTCCTTCCAAAGAACACCCAGGGCTGATCTCCTTTAGAATGGACTGGTTGGATCTCCTTGCAGTCCAAGGGACTCTCAAGAGTCTTCTCCAACACCACATGGATCACAGCCTTGTGTAACTCAATGAAACTATGAGCCATGCCATGCTGGGCCACTCAAGACACACAGGTCATTGTATAGAGTTCTGACTAAACGTGCTCTACTGGAGAAGGGAATGGCAAACCACTTCAGTATTCTTGCCTCGAGAACTCCATTAACAGTATAAAAAAGACAAAATGATATGACACTAGAAGATGAACTCCCCAGGTCAGTAGGTGTCCAGTATGCTACTGGGAACACTGTATTACCTGGGAACACCAGGTAGCATGATTTTGGGCTCACTGCTAAATATCCAGTATCTATCAAAGCTTCTCAACAGTTACTGAAAATACCTGCTTCTATGTGCTCCCATATTATCTTTGTAGCAGCACTGTCATGTTGATTACCATACTGTTTCATGAAATATTACTCCTCTTTATCATTCACCAGACAATACTCTATGGTAAAGCATGAATTGTATCTGTTGTATTCCCAAAGTTTAGCACAATCCTAGATAGAGAACTGAAAAACATTTCAAGGACTGTGTGAATGCAAGTATAATTGTACAAAATAAATGTTTGAGAGACATTACACTATTAATTTCTCCATCATTTCTTAGTTATTCTAAAATGTGATTCAACAGTTACACAATGAATTTTCTGACCTCTACATAGCCTGAGGAATCCTGTTTCAATATTCTGAGGTTGTACCTAGAAAGTTTTATTTAAACAATTTCTCCAAGATTGGGACCTAGTATTTGAGTCAAACCTTAGTTTATTACTTCCTCTAAGAAATTGCTTTTATTGATTGCAAGTTGACAGGATGAAACCTTTGTGAAGGAGAATGATATGAAGCAACACTTTTGGGGGGAAGGAGTTGGAGAAGTCACTTTTGTGGCGGCTTTATTTATCTTTTTATTTTTTACTGAGGTAAAATTGGTTCATGACACATTAGTTTAAGGTGCAAAACATGATAATTTGATTATTGTATACACTAAGAGTTTCTCAGGGGCTGCAGTGGTAAAGAATCTGCCTGCCAATGCAGGAGACCTGGGTTTGATACCTGGGTCATGAAGATCCCTTGCAGAAGGAAATGGCAACCCACTCCAGTATTCTTGCCTGAAAAATTCTATTGACAGAGAAACCTAGAGGGCTACAGTCCATGGGATCAAAAAGAGTCAGACCCAACTGAGTGACTGAGTACATATACTAAGAAGTAACAAGTTTTGAAGACTTCAATTTTACATTAGATGATGTCTCTCTATGAGATTAATCTCATTATCTGTATATCTTTGGTATCTGAATAGTTAGGTGCTCATTATAACTTGTATTGTGTCTGAACCTAAGTCTACATATTAAATAAAAATTAAATTAAAATAATTTTATTGCATTTAAAACAAATTATTTTTACTGCAAACTCATCCTCCTATTGGATAGTGGTCAATTTTATCTCAGTCATTGGCAGGACCTTTCTTTTCCCAGAGTCATACCATAAACTGGGAAAGTTTTACACAGCTCCCCCTAAGTGGGTAAAGCAGCAATACAAACAATCTTAATAATATGACATTCTTAATAACAGTGGTAAAATATCTAATATTCTTTGAATTGTATTCAGTGTTGTTCTGAGTCTTCACATGCATTATGTGAAAGAAAAAAAGTATCTGACCCTCACTAAAATGGCAGGGCAGACTTTATTCAGGACTTCACAACAGGTATAGGGACAAGTACAGAAGTGTTTTTCAGGAGGCATGATTGGGCAGAACTTCTAAAACAAGGAAAAGTGGGGATTTATAGCAAAGGAATAGGATAGAAGTAGATGGATAGAAAATCACTAAGAGATTAGGATGATTCTTTCTAAACTGACATAATAGGATTCTTAATAGGCAGGCTAGGGTGATCAGATATCACCACAGGGATAGTGGGGGATGAGAAAAGCGATTAGATACTGAGGTTGGGGGATTCTGACTAGACTGGTTTAACAGGATTTGAGCTCTTCACGACCTGCCCAAGGATTGGGCCTGGTTGGTCTCAGAAGGGCTTGTCTAGAGTTTGATCAAGGAGTCTTTTTCAATTGTTACCTCATTTAATAGAGAAAATAATACTATAAGGTAGATATTATATTACAAATTAGGAGCCAAAACATAGAGAAATGAACTGGCTGCAGGTTAGACTGATTACAAGTGCTTCAGCCAGTAGTGACTCAAAGAATTAGATGCTGTTCTGGGAGTTTAAGTCTTAATTGGACCCACAGATAATAGGACTGCCATATTGGAACCCATGGTTCCATCTCCCTATAAGCTCCTTGTGGACATTACTTTCCAGGATCTTAGCCTCCCTCCAGGACCCTGAGAAGGACAAGACTGAGTCTCATTTTTATGAGTCCCACAAATTTCTTGTCCAACTTGACCTCCAGCAGGAAAATCTCATTTAAGTCTGGCAGAAAATACTTGGTCACTTCTGTTTTTCAAACACTGTACCTCTTTCCTCAATTCTTCTCTACTAGATTTAATATTTTGGAAAATAAAATTAGGAAGTCCTTCAGGTTGCTTTGTCTATGACTCCAGGTCTTCCTTACTTTGAGACAATGAAGTCAAATCTCCTACTTTTCTGAAAGCATGTGCGTGCATGTGTGTGTGTGTGCATGTGTGTGTGTGTGCGTGTATCTGCATGCATGTGTGTGTTGGAGGGAGTTGGGCATAGAAAATACAGAAGGGAAAATAAATTAGTATTACTTAGCTACAAACAAATTTATCTTTATTATTTTTAGAGTATCAACTCTTTATTGGGTTTGTCTTTTTCATATTGGTTGCTAGAAAACTTAAAATGATATTCATAATTTATCTGTAAATTATGATATTGATAAAATAAGATAATTATAATAATCATATTTTTAAACATTTATTAAGGTCTTATTATATGTCAAGCTATATTCAAAGTGTTCTATGTATTACCTCAATTGTTTTTACAACAGCAGCATGAGGTAGATACTACCATTTTCATCATCTTAATTAATTTTTTTTTTTTTTGGCCACGCCATGCGGCTGGCAGGATATCAGTTCCCTGATCAGGGATCAAACCCAGGCCCTTGGCAATCAGACTGTGGAGTCCTAATCACTGGACCATCAGGGAATTCTGGCATGTAGAGAACTTAATCCATATATATTGATAGCATCTGTATGCATTTAGTTACTCAAATATCAAACCCTGGTACTTTACATTCAGTTAGTTGGAAAAGAGAGCAAAAATAAATGAAGAAATAGAGAATTAACTACAATATGAATAGAGACTAAATTGTATTAATATTGTGGACAATTATATATAACTTCATTGGATAATCAAAAAGAAATTCATTAAAGTGGTGAAATATACAAATTTCCAAACATGGTAGAACATGATAAATATTTATTTCCTTGGAAGGAAAGCTATGACAAACCTAGACAGTGTATTAAAAAGGAGAAACAACACTTTGTTGACAAAATTCTGGATAGTCAAAGCTATGATTTTTTTCATAATCATGTAGGGATGTGAGAGTTGGACCATAAAGAAGGCTGAGTGTCAAAGAATTGATGCTTTCAACTTGTGGTGCTGGGAAGACTCTTGAGAGTCCCTTGGACTGCAAGGAGATCAAACCAATCAATTCTAAAGGAAATCAACCCTGAATATTCATTGGAAGGACTGATGATGAAATTCCAATACTTTGGCCACTTGATGCAAAGACCCAACTCACTGGAAAAGACCCTGATTTGGGGAAAGATTGAAGGCAAAATGAGAAGCGGGTGGCAGAGGATGAGTTGGTTAGATAGAATCACTGACCCAATGGACATGAATTTGAGCAAACTCCTGGAGATAGTGAAGGCCAGAGGAGCCTGGCATGCTGCAGTCTATGGTGTCACAAAGAATCGGATATGATTTAGTGACTAAATAACAGCAACAACAATGCTATGCTCCATCTTAAAACATATTTCCAGAGAAATATAACATGTCTGTGAAAGCAGGTACTAAAGATGAAGTTTTGAAACTGGATCACTTGCTATTCAGCTAATGATGAGAATTTCATCATTGGTTGCAGGTGGAACAGTTAACCCTGGCACAAGGTAATGAATAGGGATGGTGTACTGGTGGAAGGGGATGTATTAGCCTGTATGGTACATTAGATATGTGAGGAATCATGAAGAACTAGCAACTAAAAAGAAAACAAATAGCCATTGCTAAGTTCTATTAATATTTTGCATTGCAAATAAAGATAACAAAAAGATGACCCCCATATGCAGAATTTTTACTTAGTCCTTGTAATTGTAGGCTCTGCTGGTTTAAGACTTTACTTCTCAAATGAGGTATCCTTCTTACAAGGACAGAGATATTGAATTTTGTGTTGTTAGTGCTGTCTAAAGAGACATTGAATTGTAACTGTTGTCCAAGGGAGCAGAAAGGAAAGAGAGGACTTGTTATCCATGCTGGGATAATAATCTTTATAAGAAAGTGACAAGAATGCTGTTATACAATGAAGAAAGAAGGAAGGATATGTCTGTCAGCCAGATAATTCAATAAGTGGCTCTTTTGATGGTAAATGGACAAGTTCATCAACCCTGACCTATAAAAAGCATGGTGATCAGGGGCTCAGGACTCTCAGAGATAAAAGCCTGAGTCAAACCTCCAAGATGACAGAGGTGCTTGCTAAGGATAGGAAATGGATAGTGGTTAAAGGAGATGATGAGACTAGTTGTGACTATAGAAGCAATGATTTTATTCTCCTATTGTTCCCTAAAGAAAAAAGGTCACCAGAATCCTGGAGCAATTGCTTCTAGAAATGTGTTTGAAGAGGTGACTCCAAGCAACAAAAGGAATGACCTGTGCTGGACACTGTAATCCGTCACCCAATCTCTCTCAAGGAAGAACTTGTTGATTGAGATGCTGGAAGTGTTTTCTGTAGAAAGTCTTCAGCTGTCAAACCTTCAGGGATTGCCTATGGACACCTTTCTAGAGTGGCCAACATCCAACAAATCATACATGTAGGAGTATTAAAGCCTGGTTATCTTGGCCCAGAGAAAGATGTTTTACTTTAATATATATACATATATATATATATATATATATATAATATAATATAAAGTATAAGATGTTTGGATTTAATATAATATAAGAACATGTTTAAAAATGCTTAATCATTGGTGTTAAAACTGGTGGAAAGAAGAGGAAATTTCTTCAAAAAGCAGAAGGCAGAAGGGCTATGAGATTCAGATCACAGATAACAAAGGGTTATGTCTTACTAGTACTACATAAGAGGCAAGATTGAGTATAATGTTTTCTTAAAAAGCAATGCCATTCCTTCATTGAATTTTAAAATTCACCCTCACAATATATTGTAATGAATACATTGGAATAATTTAATGTGACCTTCATTGAATTTTCTGCACATCCTAATGATTTAGAATTGTCAACAAATCAGCAATATGATAGTATTAACTTCAAAATCAGGTATCTGTAATATAATGCCAGACTGTAATTATGCTTATATTTTTATTTGAATAATATTTTTCCTCTAAGTTTTGACTGAATTAGGTCATAGTTGCTGGCAAATCCTTCTGTTGGATCTGGGCTTCATCCCAAATACTGTCTTTATGTAGAAACAAAACAAAACTTCCTATATCTGGATCATTGGGAAATGAGGCTGACTTTGGATAAGGGGGAATCCTGAAAGCCTGGCTTTCTGTTCAGCCATGTGGCCATTTGTTCTCCTCCCTTCTGCTTAGCCTCGTCTCTGCTTTGGGAACTGGTCCCACCACTGTTTCATGCCAGTTCATCCTTGGATCCAGCTGGCCCTAACTCTTCTGGAAGCTCTGGCTGTTCCATGCCTTTATGCCAGACTAAGTCTTCTATGCCCAATATGGTTGGCTCCATATTCATTTCTGGTCTCAGGCCAGACTTCAAATTTATGCAGATATACTGCAAATTTTGGTGTGGATAAACAGATTTGGGGCAAATATTTGAGGTTGTACTGTAATTCATCAAATTTGGCAAGGCATTGTTCATATGATGGGGATTACTATATTTTCAAATGGAAATCCTTTTCTATCATTCTTGTCTCTTCACAATGTTTCCATTTCCCACTGGATGAAAAAAAATGTGGGTGGATATGGTCCCAGACAAGCTTTTGAGCTAGACTGGTGCCATATAGCATTCCCAGCACTTTAACATATTTTGTTGAAATTTAAATTTATCACAAAGCGTCAGTCACTAGCCATTTCTAGAGAGATGCTACTGTACACTTTTGTTCCTCTGAATCCTAAGGAATTCTCAAGCCAAGTAAGAATGTCAATAAGCAGTGCAGAGGGAATTTCTTTACTGTCTGTACTTTGGGGAATTTTAGTCTCCAACATCCAGCAGACAATTAGGCAACTTGCTTGAAATAAAAAGCAAAGTTTTAACTGCAAAAACTCTCAATACTCTTCTTATCCTGCTGGTGTTGAAGTTGCTTAACAAAAATAAGTCAAATTTGGAGATAAGTGGAGTAGTATGTTAACAATATAATGACCATGTTAATATAATTATTTTAGTCTATTTTTATATTATAGATATACTGCTCACCATTATATAAATCTAATTTAAGAAACAATGCAAATCCAAATTAAATCAAGTGATTCTATTTTAAAATACTCTAATGATTTATAAAAGCAGTTATTTGAGAACCTATAGAAACTAAAATAGGTTAAATAGAACTGCATGCACCAATTTGTGAAATAAGAATATATATATATATAGGCCTTCCTTAAAACCAGGTTTAAAAAAAAGAAACAGGCCAGAATTTTCACCATCTGTTTCTAAACTGCACAGATGGTTGCAAATTTAAGTCTGTTGTAAAGTGTATTGCTTACTGTTCTGTCCACAGTGTTCTCTAATAAGTGTCAAATAAATCAATTGACAGTTAATAGTAGCAATAACTTTTCAGCTACTGAAAGCTGGTATTAGAACCCACTGACCCATGCAGAATCTTACTCTCTTCCTGATCTAAATCCCTTAAGGTTGCTTTTCAGCTAGTTTTTTTCCCCCTAGACTCAAAATATTCTGCCAGACAAATTTCCATTTCCCATGATCCAAATTTAATGTGTTCAATATTAAAATGGCCATGTAGCATACATGATTTGAATGGTGTGACATGAAATTTAAATACATATGGGTACCTACAGTTCACCATGAGAAGCAATACTTTCTTATTACCGATATGAAATTCAAAATAAAAATTCAATCTATGCCAGTTTGGTCACCCACAGCTGTTTTTGTCAGTGAGTTGGTTTTGTTTTGTTTGGTAATGGTAGTTGTGGGAAAGAATTAGCTACTCCACAACTAGTTTGTAATGGGAAGAGTCAGGGACCAAATTCTGCCATATATTCTGCCATAATAAATAGCATGTACACACTGCAAATTCCAGTATTATTGCTTGGAGAATCCCATGGACAAAGGAGCCTGGCAGGCTACAGTCCATGGGGTTGCAAAGCTTCGGACACGACTAAGCAACTGAGTACGCATATACTGCAAAGCAGAAAAAAAAATCTGTCATACAACTTATTCTCTAAACTTGATGTGGCCTTGGCTTTTTATCTCTTTCTCTCTTTTCTGGTCCTTGGGATTCTTGGCAAACACTCTGCCTAAAATTTTTACCTGAAGAAAATTTAACAGCTTTCGAGTTTAAGGATTCAGCTGAACATCTACTTGAGTCAGAAGACCGTGAATCCTTTTAAGCAGGTAGAGGACATAAAATCCTTCACGGTTTAAGTATGGATCATTTTTCCTAAATTTGGAGGCTATTGGTCTTACTAGCTCTTATGTCCCATTTATGCAAGTGTGAGGAATGTCTGTCATATTTTATTCAACTCACATTTCTTGACTGTATCACCAATGAGAACTCATTTTTCCTGTGTTTTATCCAAATAAAAAGTCCATTAATTTCATCCACAAAAACATATTACTAACATTCATTATTTGGATGGCAGAGCTTCTGGCAATAATGTCCAGTTGAAAAACTGCCTTCCTCTTGCTACCTTCATTACCCCTGGAGTGTGAATTTGTGATTAGAGAAACTCACTGCACAAGGCGTGTAATATAAACCATCTAAATATACATTACTGCTAGACTAACAGAGGATGCGATGGTTGGATGGCATCACAGACTTGATGGACATGGGTTTGGGTGGACTCTGGGAGTTGGTGATGGACAGGGAGGCGTGGCGTGCTGTGGTTCATAGGGTCGCAAGGAGTTGGACATGACTGAGCAACTGAACTGAACTGAACTGAACTGAATTTATCTCTGGCTATGTTGAGGGTGGGAAAGCATTTCATTTACCAAGTAAACCCTTATTGACATCTCAATTTTCTTGAAATTCTTTCCCCTTATCCTCCTTGTGAAAGATGCTGAAGAAGTGAAAATTTTCATCTGACTCCAACAAGTTCTTAGCTTCCAAATGGTCTTACCCTCTTCCTAATCATAAATCAAAAAATTAATGGCTAAGTGCAGTTTTAGACTTAAGGTCTTGCAAATTGTCCCATCATTAACACATCCTCTGTTTGCCAATGGCTTCTGAGAATTTTGACCGTGAACAATTCTGGAAGTAAAACTGAACTTTGATGTTTCTCATTTTGTTCTGTAAAATCTTTAAGCATCGTACTCCTCGCCAGAGGACTCATTTTGACTATTTTCAGTTTTTGACATTATTAGTAATTAAGTCAACAGGTTTTGATTGTTTTTCTCCTTTCTTTTTAGTAACCATTTTCTAGATATTTAGTGGCCTCTGAACAAATTATTGTATTTATTACAGTTGGTGTAAAGAAGAGGCCATGATGTTTTTCAATACTCTATAATTTATTTACTTACATATGGCTGACTACATGCCAAGCACTATTCTAAGACTCTTACAATTATTAACTAGCATAATCTTCATAACCATCCTATGATAAGGATGTTAAATTTCCTGAATTTTAAATATGAGGAAGCACAGATAAATTGAGAAGCTTTCAAAAGGTATAGCTGAAATCTGCAGCCAAATAATCTGATTACAGGAAATGTGCTCACAACTACTAAACTATATTACTTTTCCCATAGTCAAACTGGGCATAAATACCCCATCATTTAAGCCCATCATTTAGCTCATCCATTTAAAGACTGGACCATTGTTTAAAACAACCTTCTTTTTAAAAACTGGCCATTTACTAAGTTACAAGCTATATTTTAAAAGGATTTTTTAATGAAAATTTCAAGCTAAACAAAAATGAAACTTACAGGTAAGCACTTAAAATACTATTTTTCAGAGATAAATTTTTTGAGTGATTTTACAATTATCTTTATTTATTAGGTATATATTTTCAAGTATCTTATCAGTTTTCCAAATATTTACCAACATATTCATCTATTATGTTTCAATCAACAATTTTTAAATTTATTTATCTTATTTTCTTCTCCAAGTGATCAACAAAAAAATGAGAGGTGCTTTTTGTCTTTACCCACTAGATCTATAAAGAACTACAAAGACTTCATGACCTACAGGTCTGAATTCCTTTTAAAGAGAAGTTGTCTGGAATTCCTTGGTGGGCCAGTGGCTGAGACTCCACGCTCTCAATGCAGGGGGCTCAGATTTCGTCCCTGGTAAGGGAGCTAAACCCCACATGACACAATGAAGACCTCGTAGAGCCAAATAAATAAATAAACATTTTAAAAAGTTTAAAGACGGGTTATTAGGGAAATTTTGTAATTAAAAGTATAAATTTCTAAGTCAATTAAGCTTCCTTCACTAGGAGGGAAGGGAAATCCAGAGTTTGGAGGGAAAGAAGTAACTTCAAGAAATGCTCCAAAAGAATCTGGAACAAGACAAGGGTGTCCACTTTCACCACTATTATTCAACATAGTTCTGGAAGTCCTAGCTATAGCAATCAGAGAAGAAAAAGAAAGGAATCCAGATCAGAAAAGAAGTAGTAAAGCTCTCACTGTTTTCAGATGACATGATACTGTACATAGAAAACCCTAAAGATAGTAACAGAAAATTACTAGAGCTAATCAGTGAATTTAGCAATGTTGCAGGATACAAAATCAATACATAGAAATCACTTGCATTTATAATTACTAACAATGAAAAATCAGAAAAAGAAATTAAGGAATCAATCCCATTCACCATTGCAACAAAAAAAATCAAATATTTAGGAATAAACTTACCTAAGAAGACAAAAGAACTGTACACAGAAAATTATAAGACCCTAATGAAAGAAATCAAAGATGACATAAACGGATGGAGAGATATTCCATGTTCCTGGGTAGGAAGAATAAATATTGTGAAAATGACTATAGTACCAAATGCAATGTACAGATTCAGTGCAATCCCTATCAAATTACCAATGGCATTTTTCACAGAGCTAGAACAAAAAATTTCACAATTCATATGGAAACAGAAAAGACCCCGAATAGCCAAAGCAGTCATGAGAAAGAAGAATGGAGCTGGAGGAATCAACCTTCCTGATTTTGGATTATACTACAAAGCTACTGTCATCAAGACAGTATGGTACTGGCACAAAAACAGAAATATAGACCAATGGGCCAAGATAGAAAGCCCAGAAATAAACCCATGTATCTATGGGTACCTTATTTTTGACAAAGGAGGCAAGAATATACAATGGGATAAAGACAGCCTCTTCAATAAATGGTGCTGGGAAAACTGGACAACTACATGTAAAAGAATGAAATTAGAACACTTCCTAACACCATACACAAAGATAAACTCTAAGTGGATTAAAGATCTAAATGTAAGACCAGAAACTATAAAACTCTTAGAGGAAAACGTAGAATACTCAATGACATAAATCAAAGCAAGATCCTCTATGACCCATCTCCTAGAGTAACAAAACAAAAACAAAAGTAAGCAAGTGGGACCTGATTAAACTGAAAAGCTTTTGCACAGCAAAGGAAACTATAAGCAAGGTGAAAAGTCAACCCTCAGAATGGGAAAAATAATAGCAAATGAAACAACTGACGGAGGATAACTTCCAAAATATACAAGCAGCTCATACAACTCAATGCCAGAAAAACAACCTAATCAAAAAGTGGGAAAAAAGACGTAAATAAACAGATATTTCTTCAAAGAAGACATACAGATGGCTAAGACATGAAAAGATGCTCAACATCACTCATTATTAGAGAAATGCAAATCAAAACTACAGTGAGATATCACCTCACACCAGTCAGAATGGCTATCATCAAAATGTCTACAAACAATAAATGCTGGAGAGGGTGTGGAGAAAAGGGAATGCTCTTGCAGTGTTGACGGGAATGTAAATTGATACAGCCACTATGGAAGATGGTATGGAGATTTCTTAAAAAACTAGAAATAAAACCATCATATGACCCAGCAATCCAACTCCTAGGCATATACCCTGAGGAGACAAAAATTGAAAAAGACACATGTATCCCAGTGTTCATTGCAGCACTATTTACAATAGCTAGATCATGGAAGCAACCTAGATGTCCATGGACAGATGAATGGATAAAGAAGTTGTGGTACATATACACAATGAAATATTACTCATCCATAAAAAGAAATGCATTTGAGTCAGTTCTGATGAGGTGGATGAACCTAGAACCTGTTATACAGAGTGAAGTGAGTCAGAAAGAGAAAGACAAATATTGTATTCTAACGCATATATATGGACTCTAGAAAAACGGTACCAAAGAATTTACTTACAGGACAGCAAAGGAGAAACAGACATAGAGAACAGACTTATGGACATGGGGAGAGGGGAGGAGAGGGTGAGATGTATGGAAAGAGTAACATGGAAACTTACATTACCATATGTAAAATAGATAGCCAATGGGAATTTTCTATATGGCTCAGGAAACTCAAAGAGGGGCTCTGTATCAATTTAGAGAGGGGGGATGTGGTGGGTAATGGGAGTGAGGTTCAAACAAGAGGGGATATATGTATCCCTATGGCTGAGTCCTGCTGAAGTTTGACAGAAAACAACTAATTTTTAGAGCAATTGCCCTTCAATAAAAAAATAAAAAAAAAAGAATCTGGAATTTCTGGAATTTGGGGGCCATTGAACCATGGTGTTGGAGAAGACTCTTGAAAGCCCCCTGGACTGCAAGGAAATACAACTAGTCAATACTAAAGGAAACCAGTCCTGAATATTCATTGGAGGGACTGATGCTGAAGCTGAAACTCCAATACTTTGGCCACTTGATGCAAAGAACTGACTCATTGGAAAAGACTCCGATGCTGAGAAAGATTGAAGGCAGGAGGAGAGGGGATCGACAGAGGATGAGATGGTTGGATGGCTTCACTGACTTGGTGGGCATGAGTTTGAGTAAGTTCCTGAAGTTGGTGATGGACAGGGAAGCCTGGCATGCGACAGTCCATGGGGTCTCAAAGAGTCAGACACGACTGAGCAACTGAATGACTGACTGGAGGCCACTGAGAGGGTGAAGCCCCTTGCAGAGATAATTTTTTGGTGTTGGTGCTGGCAGGGTGCAAATTAGTTTTGAAGTGTTGGGAAAGCTAAAATTACCAATATCCAATTGAGCATAAATGGACTGATTCCTATAAAGACCAAAGTTGTGGAGTTTAAAGTGTCTAAAATGGATAGCCAATGGGAATTTGCTGTATGACTCAGAGAGTTCAAACCGGAGCTAGGTAATTATCTAGAGAGGTGGGATGGGGAGGGAGGTGAAAGGGATGTTCCAGTGGGAGGGGACATAGGTAAATCTATGGCTGATTCATGTTGATGTTTGGTAGAAAGCAATGCAATGCTGTAAAATAATTACTCTTCAATTAAAAACAAGTAAATTTAGAAACAACAAAAAAAGTGCTACTAAAGATACTGTAAGTAAAGTGACAGTTGCTCAGTCAGGCCCGACTCTTTGTGACCCCTTGAACTGTAGTACCAGGCTCTTTCACCCATGGGATTTCCCAAACAAGAATACTGGAGTGGGTAGCCATTCCCTTCTCCAGGGGATCTCCCCAACCTAGGGATCAACCTAGGTCTCCTGCATCGTAGGCAGATTCTTTACTGTCTGAGCCACCAGGGAAGCCCCAAACAAAGATATTATGTTTTTCATTAAAAATGGGTTTTATTTATTTATTTTTGTTCCCAGCCTTATTGAGTTATAATTGACATATACCACTGTGTAAGTTTAAGGTGTACGTGATGATTTAATACATATATAGATTTCAAAATTATTACTGTGATAGGGTTAGTTAACACTTCCATCACCTCACATAATTACCATTTTTATGTTGTGAACTAACTCTTTTAGCAAATTTAAAGTACACAATACGAATTTGTTATAGTTACCATCCTGTAGAATGAATATTTAGAACTTATTTGTTT
Source organism: Bos javanicus (assembly GCF_032452875.1). Lineage (NCBI taxonomy): Eukaryota > Metazoa > Chordata > Mammalia > Artiodactyla > Bovidae > Bos > Bos javanicus. Next base: position 54,390,935 of record NC_083881.1, on the reverse strand, counting down.
TATTATTGTGAGTTTGTTTATTTCTGTCAAATATCTTTTATTTATCTTAAAACTTGAGTTATAACAGACATACTATATCATACTAGTTTCAGAGGTGTAACAGTGATTTGATGTTTTTATACATTAAGCAATAATTAACATCAAGTCCAATTACCATCCATCACCATAAAAACTTGTTGCAATATTATTGGCTATATTCCCTATGTGTATATTACATCCCTATGACTTGTTTATTTTATAGCTGAAATTTTGTACCTTTCAATCCCTTTCACCTATCTTATTGATCTCCTCAGTCCCCTCCCCTCTGGCAGTGACCAGTTTGTTCTCTGTACCTATGAGTCCATTTCTGTTTTGTTATGTTTATTAGTTTTGATTTTTAGATTTCACATATATTGAAATCATATGGTATTTGGTTTTCTCTGACTTATTTCACTTAGCACATATATATAAACTTCTTTATCTGTTGTTTTCATCTTTATCTTGTCTATTATAAATAATGCTGCAATGAACATAGGGGTGCACATATCTAACTGATGTTTTTGTTTTCTTCAGATAAATACCCAGAGGTGGAGTTGGTAGATTATATGGTAGTTCTAGTTTTAGTTTTTTAAAGAACTTTTGTACTATTTTCCATAGAGACTGCACCAATTTGCACTTATACCAACAATGCACAAGTGTTCCTTTCTTTCCACATACTCCCAAAACTTATTTCTTGTCTTTTTGCTATTAGCCAGTCTGATTGGCAGAGAAGGCAATGGCACCCCACTCCAGCACTCTTGCCTGGAAATCCCATGGACGGAGGAGCCTGGTGGGCTGCAGTCCATGGGGTCGCTAAGGGTCAGACACGACTGAGTGACTTCACTTTCACTTTTCACTTTCATGCATTGGAGAAGGAAATGGCGACCCACTCCAGTGTTCTTGCCTGGAGAACCCCGGGGACCGGGGAGCCTCGTGGGCTGCTGTCTATGGGGTCGCACAGAGTCAGACACGACTGAAGCGACTTAGCTTAGCTTAGCTTAGTTTAGTCTGACGGCTGTGAAGTATATCTCACTGTGGTTTTGATTTGTGTTTCCCTGATGACTCGTGATGCTGAGCACCTTTGCATGTGCCTGCTGTTCATCTATATATCTTCTTTGGAAATATGTTTATTCAAGTCCTATTCCCATTTTTTAATGGTGGATGTTTGTTTTTTTTGGTTGTTGAATTGTGTGAGTTGTATGTAATTTGGATATCAATCTCTGATCAGATACATTGTTTGCAAATATCCTCTCCCATTTAGTAGGATACCTTTTCATTGTATTGGCAGTTTCCTTTGCTGTGCAAAAGCTTTTTAGTATGATGCAGTCTCATTTGTTTATTTTTGCTTTTATTGCGCTTGTCCAAGGAGACATATCCAAAAATTTTTGCTAAGACTAATGTCAAACATGCTACTGCCTCAGTTTTCTTCTAGAAGTTCCATTTTCAGACCTTTCATTTGTTTTTAATCCATCTTGAGTTCATTTTTGTATAGGGGCTTCTTATTCGATTCCATCAATTTATTGATCTGTTTCTGATTCAGTAGCAGAATATCCTCATTATTTTTTTTCCTTTCTTTTCCTGTTTTTTTGTGAACCAGGATAGTACATTGGTGGCAGAGAAACCAGAATTTAAAAATCAGCACTAAATGATTGCTGGGTAATATTGTAAAAAAATAGCAACAATAACTTAAGTTGCTTTAGCATCAATTTCCTCAACTATACCTCATAGGGTGTGTCTTGAGCAAGAAATATTATTTTGTCCCCCAAAAATCAAAATTCCAAAAAAATTCCAGTAGTATTTATACAAAGCATATGGAGAAGGCGATGGTACCCCACTCCAGTACTCTTGCCTGGCAAATCCCACGGATGGAGGAGCCTGGTAGGCTGTAATCTATGGGGCTGCAAAGAGTCGGACACGACTGAGTGACTTCACTTTGACTTTTCACTTTCATGCATTGGAGAAGGAAATGGCAATCCACTCCAGTGTTCTTGCCTGGAGAACCCCAGGGATGGGGGAGCCTGGTGGGCTGCCATTTATGGGGTCACATAGAGTCGGACACAACTGAAGTAACAGCAGGGATACAAAGCATATAAAATAATTTAAGGGCAATTAATATTTTTAAAACATTGTTTTTCTCATCCAGCAATAAATTGTGTCTCTTCATTTACTTAGAATGTTTTATAACCCAAGTAAAAGTCTGCCAGCTTTTTGTATTGGTTTTTCACATGTCTTGTGTCTCAACTGGTAAAGAATCCATCAGCAGTGCAGGAAACCAGGATTTGATCCCTGGGTTGGGAAGATCCCCTGGAAAAGGGAAAGGCTACCCACTCCAGTATTCTGGCCTGGATAATGCCACGGACTGTACAGTGCATGGGGTCGCAAAGAGCCGGAGATGACTGAGCAACTTTCTTTCTTTCACATGTCTAATCCAATTGCTACATAGGGGCTTTATTTTTCTTTCTGTTTTAGAATAAATGAAATGCATAGCTTTATGATAAAGTATTTAACCAGTATAACATTATGTATTTTAAGTGCTTTGAACAGTTTGAAACATTTTTAGATGGGATGGAGTTACATTTTTAAGGAATGTATTAAAAAAACTTATTTAATGGTTCTCATCACAAAAATGAAATAGTAATGTGTTGTGATAAAGATGTTAGCTAAACTATGATGGCAATGACAATACAATATAAAAATGTGTGAAATCAACATGCTGTATACCTTAAACCTACATAATGCTACCTGTCCATAATAGCTCAATTAAAAAAATAAAACTCATAGATGCTATGCTGGAGAAGGAAACGGCAACCCACTCCAGTATTCTTGCCTGGAGAATCCCGTGGACGGAGGAGCCTGGTGGGCTGCTGTCCATGGGGTCACACAGTCAGATACGACAGAAGCAACTTAGCATGCATGCATGCATTGGAGAAGGAAATGGCGACCCACTCCAGTATTCTTGTCTGGAGAATCCCAAGGACAGAGGAGCCTGGTGGGCTGCTGTCTATGGGGCTGCACAGAGTCGGACACGACTGAAGAGACTTAGCAGCAGCAGCAGCAGCATAGACGCTATGCACAGAGCTTGTGAACAACTGTTTTGTATATCCTCTGAAATTGTAGCTGTTACTCTTTTCATTCAATAGCAGTGTTTTTTGTCTTAAGAATTATCAGTAACTTGTCTCACTATCTCAACTCACATTCTCAGGATAGACTTTGAGTATAAATACATATTAATTTTCTTAAATGACTATTCAGGGACACCAGGGAACATTATGGAAGGAAAGAAATCACACTCCGATATGGTTTGTTTTTCTTATGAAAATAAACATTGTATATTTATAAAAATTGTATTCTATTTCTCCAAATACAAAAAGAACCTCATAGAAGTTAACATATTACAATAATGACATACCAACTTGACGATGAAGCTATTTTCATTTTCTTTTCTCATATGTGAGTAAAATTACAGAATAGATATACCTGAATTTGAAATAAAATAAGTCCCAAAGAAATTAAGGAAAGTTGCAAACACTAGACATAGAAAGCAGTCTAAGAGTCTAAGCTACTCTTAGAGTTTTTACTATGAACACTTGTTAAATAAGGCTAAACCAAATTTTCCCTCACTGGTGCCCTGAGATTGGTTGAATCAGTTTTATAAAGCTTGTCTGGCAGGCTTGCAAAAGTGTATGCTGGGCTATAGGTCATGAAGAATTTATAGCAGGGTGTTAAAAGTGATTTGAGATTCCCATTAAAAGAAAAAACTTTAATCATCCACAATAACATTGCATTAATTATTGATAAATCTAATCAGTAATCTGAAATTGCTCACATCTAATATTAATCAGAAAAGCCAATGAATTCCCAGCATGCTGACATGTTCTTTGTGCCTTCAAGTACCTTTATAGTGTTATTATTTACATGCTTCTGAGAAAATTTAACTGAGAACTGGAAAAATTAGATCCTTCAAAGGAATGACTTCACTGGGCTAGGTTCTACTCTCACTGGTGTATTTGCTATTGCCAACTCATGTAAAATGCTGCAACTTCAGTGTTTTTTGTTTTAAACTAATTATCTTATAAAATCAAATTCTGTACCCATTTCGAACATTCCTCTACTTTTATACTTAGAAGTAGCCATATACATTAAAAAAATTATCTTAACATATTTATTTTGTAATGAATTCAAACAGAGATAGATAAAGAGTGTGAGAAGGGAGGAAGGGATAGAGGGCAAGAGAGAGAGAGAATTATATATACTGAATGGCAATATACCCATAAGCCAGTTTAAGATATAAAATATTTCCATCTGGGAGTATTTTCCTAATCCTCCTGGATCATATTCTCCATCGCCCCAACCAGAGTTAAGCATCATTTTGTATTTTAATTAGCATTTCCAAATTTCATTTTTTTCATTTATACTTTACTATTAATGCATACAAATTAAATTAAAGCAATGCATGGTATTATTTTTCATGTTTTAATATTTATAAAAGTATAACATTATGATATGATTTGTGTAGCTCTATACTACACTTCCAGAGGTGTAAAATGCCCTAGGATGTGCAAGTACTAGAATTTATAATCTATTATTTTGCCAATAGAGAGTTATTTCTAAATTCTTGATAATTCAAATACTGTTGCTTTGAGCATTCTTGTACATGTCTTTAAGAGAAAATATTCAAGTGTTTCTTGAGGCAACAAAATTAAAGTATTAATAGAACAGCTTGTTTGAAGTATATGCAACTCTCGAATTTTAATAGGTACTCACCAATTTGATTTACAAATGAGACTGTGCTAATCTGCACTCTCACTAGCAGTGACTAAGACTTTTAGCTTGTTCACATTCTAATCAAGTTAAAAAAATTTTTTTCTGCCAGTCTGTTCTATCTGAAATTGAATTTCATTTATGGCTTTTGAAAAATATTCCCACAATTAATCATGAGATTGAGCATTTTTTACATGTATTGGCGATTCCATTTTCTCTTCTGAATGATGGATATTTGTCATATGCTACTGATACTCAATTACCTTGGTAACACATTTTACAATTGACTGCCCAAGTCTGTGATTACTTTTTCTTACTGTTTTTTGCTCTCTTTTGAAGCACATAAATTTTTGTCTAAATTACAGCTAAAACTGTAAAATCAAAAATAGATTTTTTATATAAACCTCTTTATGCTTTTTAAGAAATCATCCCTTTTCATTAGTTAAAAAGATACTCTATATATTTTTCTAAACGTTAAAAGTTTTTATTTTTCCTGGTAATATACTTGAGAAACCTGTATGCAGATCAAGATGTAATAGTTAGAACCAGACATGGAACAATAGACCAGTTCAAAATTAGGAAATGAGAATGTATATTGTCATCCTGTTTATTTAACTTATGCACAGAGTACATCAAGCAAAATGCTGGTCTGGATGAAGCACAGGCTGGAATCAAGACTCCTGGGAGAAATATCAACAACCTCAGATATGCAGATGACACCACTTTAATGGCAGAAAGTGAAGAGGAACTAAAGAACTTCTTTATGAGGGTCAAAGAAGAGAGTGAAAAAGTTGACTTAAAACTCAACGTGAGGGTTAGTCCTAAGATGGATGGCAGAGAAATAGGACAGGGAGACTACTTTGTCCCCTACAAATTCATTGAAAGAACATTTGAACGCTGAGCAAATTCCACAAAACAACTGAATGCTGGCAGAAGACATCAGGTACCCAGAAAGGCAGCCCATTGTCTTCGAAGAGAGACTACATCACGAGAAATGCTGGACTGGATGAAGCACAAGCTGGAATCAAGATTGCCAAGAGAAATATCAATAACCTCAGATATGCAGATGACACCACCCTTATGGGCAGAAAGCAAAGAAGAACTAAAGAGCCCCTTGATGAAAGTGAAAGAAAGAGGAGAGTGAAAAAGTTTACTTAAAACTCAGCATTCAGAAAACTAAGATCATGGCATCCGGCCCCATCACTTCATGGTAAATAGGTGACTGCAGCCATGAAATTAAAAGATACTTGCTCCTTGGAAAAAAGCTATGACCAACCTAGAAAGCTTATTAAAAAGCAGAGACATTATTTTTCCAACAAAGGTCTGTCTAGTCAAAGCTATGGTTTTTCCAGTAGTCATGTATGGATGTGAGAGTTGGACTATAAAGAAAGCTGAGAGCTGAAGAATCGATGTTTTTGAACAGTGTTGTTGAAGAAGACTCTTGAGAGTCCCTTGGACAGCAGGGAGATCCAGCCAGTCCATCCTAAAGGAAGTTAGTCCTGAATATTCATTGAGAGGACTGATGCCAAAGCTGAAAGTCCAATACTTTGGTCACTTGATGCAAAGAACTGACTCATTTGAGAAGCCGTGATGCTGGGAAAGATTGACAGCAGGAAGAGAAGGGGACGACAGAGGATGAGATGGCTGGATGGCACCACTGACTCAATGCACATGAGTTTGAACAAGCTCAGGGAGTTGGTGATTGACAAGAAGGCCTGGTGTGCTGCAGTCCATGGGGTCACAAAGAGTCGGACATGACTGAGTGCTGAACTGAACTGAAATGTGTTGTTACATTATGCATCCCTTCCCTAAAGGTATACCAGTATGCTCTTTTAATGAACTGAAAAAAAAAAAAAAATGAAAGCTCCCTCCACATACAATATATGTAAATACATTTAAACATATACGCACATGAAGGTAGTCAAAATGCACAAACTTACAGTTATAAAATAAACAGGTACTATGGATGTACTGTACAACAAGCTAGTTAAAACTGTTGTACATTATATATGAATGTTATATAAACAGTAAATCTTATGACTTCTCATCATGAGGAAAAATGCTTTTTTTTTCCTATTTCTTTACTGTTGTATCTATATGAGATAACAGCTGTTCACTAAACCTGTTGTGGTCTCATTTCTTGATGTATGTAAATCAGATCATCATGCTCTACATATAACATACATATAACATTTGGTTTAAAAAAGTGAAAAGGAAGCTACCATGTGATTCTGCAATCCTACTCCTGGGCATATTTTTTGGAGAAAACATGATCTAAAAAAATACATGGACCCCAGTGTTCACTGCAGCAGTGCTTACAATAGCCAAGACACGGGAGCAATGGACAGAGGCCTGGATATAGAAGGTGTGGCACATATATGCAATGGAATATTACTCAGGCACTGGAAAGATTGAAATAATTCCATTTGCAGCAACATGGGTGGACCTATAGATTGTCATATGGAGTGAAGTTAAGTCAGAGAAGCAGTATCACATGATATCCCTGACATGTGGAATCTAAAAAGAAATGATACAAACAGTAAGACTCACAGAGTTAGAAGAGAAACTTATGGTTGGAGAGGGTGGGGGAGGGTGAAGGGAAGACATAGTTTTGGAGTTTGGGATGGACATGTACGCTCTGCTATATTTAAAATGGACACCTAACAAGTACCTACTGTACAGCATGTGGAACTCTGCTCAATGTTATGTGCCAGCCTGGATGGGAAGAGGGGTTGGAGGAGAATGGGTACATGTATATGTATGGCTGAGTTCACCTGATACTTTCACTGTTCACTGTTCACCTGATGCTATCACAACATTGTGAATCAGCTATCAGTTCAGTTCAATTCAGTCGCTCAGTCGTGTCTGACTCTTTGCGACCCCATGAATTGCAGCACGCCAGGTATCCCTGTCCATAACCAACTCCCAGAGTTCACCCAAACCCATGTCCATTGAGTTGGTGATGCCATCCAGCCATCTCATCCTCTGTCATCCCCTTCTCTTCCTGTCCCCAATCCCTCCCAGCATCAGAGTCTTTTCCAATGAGTCAACTCTTCGCATGAGGTGGCCCAAGTACTGGAGTTTCAGCTTCAGCATCATTCCTTCCAAAGAAATCCCAGGGCTGATCTCCTTCAGAATGGACTGGTTGGATCTCCTTGCTCTCCAAAGGACTCTCCAAGAGTCTTCTCCAACACCACAGTTCAAAAGCATCAATTCTTTGGAGCTCAGCTTTCTTCACAGTCCAACTCTCTCATCCATACATGACCACTGGAAAAACCGTAGCCTTGACTAGATGGACCTTTGTTGGCAAAGTAATGTCTCTGCTTTTGAATATGCTATCTAGGTTGGTCATAACTTTCCTTCCAAGGAGTAAGTGTCTTTTAATTTCATGGTTGCAGTCACCATCGGCAGTGATTTTGGAGCCCCCAAAATAAAGTTTGACATTGTTTCCACTGTTTCCCCACCTATTTCCCATGAAGTGATGGGACCAGATACCATGATCTTCATTTTCTGAATGTTGAGCTTCAAGCCAACTTTTTCACTCTCCTTTTTCACTTTCATCAAGAGGCTTTTTAGTTCCTCTTCACTTTCTGCCGTAAGGGTGGTGTCATCTGCATATCTGAGGTGATTGATATTTCTCCCAGCAATCCTGATTCCAGCTTGTGCTTCCTCCAGCCCAGTGTTTCTCATGATGTATTCTGCATATAAGTTAAATAAGCAGGGTGATAATATACAGCCTTGACGTACTCCTTTTCCTATTTGGAACCAGTCTGTTGTTCCATGTCCGGTTCTAACTGTGTTGCTTTACCCCAATACAAAATAAAAAAAAAAATTAAAAACTTAAAAAAAAAACACAAAAAACCTCAATGTTAAGAAAAGTAAGATCATAGCATCCAGTCCCATCTCTTCAAAGAAAACAGATGGGGGAACAATGGAAACAGTGGCAGACTTAATTTTGAAGTGAAGTCTCTCAGTCGTGTCTGACTCTTTGCGACCCCGTGGACTATAGCCTGCCAGGCTCCTCTGTCCATGGGATTCTCCAGGCAAGAATACTGGAGTGGGTTACCATTTCCTTCTCCAGGGGATCTTCCTGACCCAGGGATCGAACCCGGGTCTCCTGCATTGGAGGCAGACGCTTTAGCCTCTGAGCCACCAGGGAAGCGGATGGTGACTTTAGCCATAAAATTTAAAGACACTTTCTCCTTGGAAGAAATCTATGACAAACAGTGTATTAAAAAAGCAGAGATATCGCTTTGCCAATAAAGGTCCATATAGTCAAAGCTATGGTTTTTTCAGTAGTCATGTATGGAATGTGAGAGTTGGACTATAAAAAAGGCTGAACACTGAAGAATTGATGCCTTCAAACTGTGGTGCTGGAGAAGACTCTTGGAGAGTCCCTTGCACAGCAAGGAGATCAAATCAGTCAATTCTAAAGGAAATCAATCCTGCATATTCATTGGAAGGACTGATGCTGAAACTGAACCTTCAATACTTTGGCCACCTGATGTGAAGAGCAAACTCATTGGAAAAGACCCTGATGTTGGGAAAGACTGAAGGCAGGAGAAGGGGGCGACAGAGGATGAGATGGTTGGATGGCATCACAGACTCTGTATATGTGAGTTTGAGCAAACTCCTGGTGATAGTGAAGGAGAGGGAAGCCTGGTGTCTGCTGAGTCTATGGGGTAGCAAAGAGTTGGACATGACTAAGCAACTGAACAACAACAGTGTACTTTTATGTATGGTGTGAGATTGAATCTATTTATATTCTTTAATATATCACTCTAGCATTGCCTTGAAAAATAGTGCCACTGACATTTGATTACATCTCTCACCATAATGACATTTTCCTAAATAACTGTATCTTTTACTGTGGCTCTCTTCTCTTCCATTTGTTTGTTGATTTATCTCTACATTAATATTGTACTGTCCTAATTATTATAATTTCATCATAGTATTTGATATCTGTTAGGATAAGTTCATTTTCTCTTCCCCTACCCCTCCTTAGTTTTTTTCCTTAAAGAGTGTTTTAATTATTCTTGGCCTTTTACTCTTTTATGTAAATTTTGGAATAAGCTTGTGTCCCTATCCTGCACACACTGAAAATCTTAAGAATTATGATAGGAATTATTTTATATTTATATACACAAGCATAACATTGAGACCGTTTATTTTTATAGTATGTTTTCTAACTTTATTACTATTTTTCTACATTGATTTTTCTATAACATTTGAAATGTTTTATACCATTGGTCTTCTATCTAAAATCCTTACTTGTCTTATTTATTTTTTAAAATATGTAGCTTCTGTTTTTATTTCTAAGTAAATAATTATGTTGCCAATGATTAAGGATATTTTCTATTCCAATCCTTATACCATTACTTGTTTTTCTTGTCTTGATGCAATGATTGAACCCTTTGGTATCATATTTAATACATAGTATGATATCAGAATCTTGTGTTATTTATAATCTTTAAGCTAACATTTTTCACACTTTAATATCCACTGTTTCCATGTGTGTTTTGGTAGACGGACTTTTCCACATTAACGTAATTCGTTCTGTTCCTCTATTGCTGAGAAGTTGTTTATGTATTTTCTTAATTTTGACTGTGTAATTTCAGTCATGTATTTTCCCTGAACCTAGTGAGATAGCAATTTTTGTTACTTTTTATGGTCATATCGCACTTTAAGGGATAATATGAAATATAGTCTCTTACTGATTAGCCATGAAAGTGAAAATGAAAGTGATGTTGCTCAGTCATGTCTGACTCTTTGCAACCCCATGGACTGTAGCTTACCAGGCTCCTCTGTCCGTGCAGTTTTCCAGGCAAGAATACTGGAGTGGGTTGCCATTTCCTTATGCAGGGGATCTTCTCAACCCAGGGATCGAACCCAGGTCTCCTGCATTGCAGGCAGACGCTTTACCATCTGAGCCACCAGGGAAACTCTCAGTAAAAACCTTGTGGACTACATTACTACAATTATTACTGTAATCACCAGTCCATAGAATCTTTATGGACTACATTACTACAATTATTACTATAATCACCAGTCCATAGAATCTTTATGAACTACATTACTACAATTATTACTATAATCACCAGTCCATAGAATCTTTATGGACTATATTACTACAATTATTACTATAATCACCAGTCCATAGAATCTTTATGGACTACATTACTACAATTATTACTGTAATCACCAGTCCATAGAATCTTTATGGACTACATTACTACAATTATTACTATAATCACCAGTCCATAGAATCTTTATGGACTACATTACTACAATTATTACTATAATCACCAGTCCATAGAATCTTTATGGACTATATTACTACAATTATTACTATAATCACCAGTTCATAGAATCTTTATGGACTATATTACTACAATTATTACTATAATCACCAGTCCATAGAATCTTTATGGACTACATTACTACAATTATTACTATAATCACCAGTCCATAGAATCTTTATGGACTACATTACTACAATTATTACTATAATCACCAGTCCATAGAATCTTTATGGACTATATTACTACAACACAATGTTGTACTGATCCACACGTTGATTCGAAAGCATTTGCTCTAATTCAGATCCCTAGAACAATTTATATGTAAGTATTATTTATTTCCCCATCAATTCCTGGAGCTTTATTTACTCTGACTCCTTTCTTTTTTTCTTTCCTTCTTTCTTTTTTTCCCTAACTCTCTAATTCCCCCTTTCTTCTTTCCTTCCTTCTTCTCTGGGATTAAAATTTTAACTATATGGTTCAATACTGTTAATGTTTACAATTAGTTAATGTTTTCTATTTCTTATTGAGTTAACTTTGGTAAAATATATTTTTCTAGTATATTGTCTATTTTCTCTAAACTTTCAAGCTTAAACTGTTATTCATAATACATTCTTTTTATGTATCTTATGAAAATCACTACTGTATTTTCCTTTTTTAATTCTTAATATTTCTTATTTTATTTGTTTTTTTGATCAGTCTTGTCAGTGGTTTCTCTATTTCATTAGTTTTTCTTTTCAAAAAGCTACTATTTGAGAATATTTTGTATTACATTTTTTATTATTTTATTGACTTCTTGCTTTACACTTATATAGCTATTTATTTTTATGTTTATACAACTTATTTTCCACTAGCGTTTCAAGGGTATAATTATAGTACTTTCATGTATTGTTGCTTTAGAGTTTTACATTTAGTGCTGAATATTTTCTGATCTCTATTATCATTCCTTCACACATCTTCAGAAAAATTGCTTTTAAAATTTTATCTATTTTCTTCTTTTTTATCTTTTGGGTATTTATTTCTAACTAAAATTCTAATGATAATGATGATGAAACAACATTTTTTTGAAATTTGATCAGTTTTTCTCCCATGTCTCTTATATGGCAGGTGGATTCTTTACCCAGTGAGCCATGGGGGAAGACTCTGAATTCCTATACTTTTTCCTATTTAGAAAGATTTCTTTCTTTCTCCTACTCGTTATTTTTGCTGAAAATGCAACCTTTCTAACAGCTGTCCCTACATGGAAGTCACTGTTCCAGTCCCCATGTAGCCCTGCTCCCCTGTCTTCACTGGACTCAATTTAAACCAAAGCCCTTTGGACATGAATTTGGGCAAATTCCAGGAGACAGTGAAAGACAAGGGAGCCTTGCGTGCTGCAGTCCATGATTTTGCAAAGAGTCAAAAGCAATTTAGTGATTGAACAACAACAAAGCCTCCAAAGAAATTAAAGGTTGAATGTTTTTACTTATTAACATAGAATTTGTCCCAGGTCTTCTTAGGCAGTTAGACTAACTGGAATGAGAACCAATCAAATTTTGTGTTCCTTAAGAATATCTATAATTTAGAAATATATTTCTATATATAGAGGGAAGGGGAAGGAGGTATAATATAAGGGTGGGGCAGAGGGTGCAAGATAGGCTCAAGGATGTACTGTACAACACAGGGAATGTAGCTAATATTTTGTAAGAACTGTAAGTGGAAAGCAAGCTTTAAGTATTGTACAGAAGTTTAAAAATGATTAAAAAGAAATATTAATATATGTATCTATTTCAGTTTTCTTTAATGTTGTATGTAAGATTTGACACACTGAACTTATAGCAATAAGATTATAGTAAAAACTGTAATATGTTATTACAGGTACATTACTTTGCCAACAAAGGTCTGTCTAATCAAGGCTATGGTTTTTCCTGTGGTCATATATGGATGTGAGAGTTGGACTGTGAAGAAGGCTGAGCACCAAAGAATTGATGCTTTTGAACTGTGGTGTTGGAGAAGACTCTTGAGAGTCCCTTGGACTGCAAGGAGATCCAACCAGTCCATTCTGAAGGAGATCAGCCCTGAGATTTCTTTGGAAGGAATGATGCTAAAGCTGAAACTCCAGTACTTTGGCCACCTCATGCAAAGAGTTGACTCATTGGAAAAGACTGTGATGCTGGGAGGGATTGGGGGCAGGAGGAGAAGGGGATGACAGAGGATGAGATGGCTGGATGGCATCACTGACTCAATGGATGTGGGTCTGAGTGAACTCCGGGAGTTGGTGATGGACAGGGAGGCCTGGCGTGTTGCAATTCATGGGGTCGCAAAGCATCGGACGTGACTGAGTGACTGAACTGAACTGAACTGAAATGTTATTCTATGGTGTACAGAAATTCATAGTACATAAAAATGGCATAGAAAGAGCACTGTACGAGCCTCTTTTCTTATTTAAAAGTTGCACTTGTCTCAGCTGAACAAGCTGCAACCTTATGATACAGTTGAATTGTGTGATTGGATTCTCTTTTTAATTGCTCTGTGACAGACTTCACAGAGCCATGTCAAATTTGAGAAGAATTACAAAAGAGAGTTTCATCGGTGCTGTACCTGTCACAAAGAGAACTGTTGAAACATGGAGCCTGGGCGTGTGCTCTGGGTTTCTTTGATTTAATTGCCTGAGGTCTCCTCTGTAGTAATATGTCTGCCTATGGTCTTCAACTTTCAAGAGAAAGTTGCTAGACTGTAGAGCTATTTAATAAAAAACCTTTATGACTGACTTTCAAGAGACTCAACCTCCCCAAAGACAGGAAAGCTCACTTTGAAAGGAAAAAAAAAAACGGGCTAATTGATCTTTATGTGAAACTTTCTAGATAACTAGACAGATATTAACCTTTCAGAAAATTCAGAGTTAAATCCTCCCTGCTTGGAGTATGTTGCTTACATAAAGCTAAATTTCCATTAAATGAACTGAACACCATTGAGTATTAATAAAGAAATGATTATTTTATCATCAGCTTCGTTGACACAATTTATGAAAGGCCCTGGCTATGATACAGGAATCTCTGAATGAGATACCACAGGGAATTAGAAGGAAGAAAGCAGTCCTGCCCAGTGAGATTTACTGTCCTAAGAAGGACCTCCAGATAGCCCAAGAAAGGCTGGCTAACTTTACTGAGCCAAGGGATTTAAGAGGAAATAACCACCCCGTTTCCCTGTAATTGGTCCCTTTGAGGCCAGCTTTGCCTGAAGCAGGTATAATTTTAAAAGGAGGCAGACAACCTAGTTGGGTTCTTCTTTAAATGATCAGAGGAGAAGCATGGATAAATATCGGAAGTGTATCCCTTGGCGTTTTTCCTGTCATTGAGGCAGGATCTGTGTTTAGCTCCAGGGATACCTTCGACTCTTTTTGAATCTTTTATTTTTATATTTTACTACTTTCCTGAGCTTGCTGAAAAGAGTTGTATAAATATCTGAATAGTATATCAGATATTTCAGGCCCCACACTTCATCATTAATTCTAATAGGTAAGAATTCCAAACAGGTACAATATATTGTATTTTTATGTCTATCTGTATTTATCTATGCACTCTATCTTTAAATAAAAAGAAATCATTCTTTGAAAATTGTTGATTAGAATAATAAAGCTATTTCTTTCTTCACAAAAAAATCATGAAAATAAAATAAATGCTTATTAAACACCCATCCAATACACAGCAATATGTCAAATATCATTAAGGATACAAACATGAAGGCATGGTCTATGGTTGTGAAGTCCTTACAAGTTAATAATAGATACAGAATAATGATAAGCTATGGCGTAAATTAATGAATGTCACATGAAAGGGGAAAAAAAAGATCTGTATTATTGAGAATAGTGTTTATTAACTTTAGTGAGTATTATAATCTCTGGGACCTTGGTAATTATGCAATTCATGTTCTGCCCTTTCTAGGATGGACCTAGAAGTCACAGCCTTAATCAACCCTCTATGTGATTATAATGGATTGGTCTGAGGAACCACCTTTGAGAACCATCTCAATAGTATATTATTTGTGGCTGAGTATTGTTGGGGGAGTTTGTAATTTCCTCGGTTCTGTCTCTCTGCAGCAAAGATTTGAAATGGTGGACCAGTGTTACACCTCAGTTTTATTTGGCAAGCAAAGGATAGTACATCCTAGCGGGATGAGGGTGGGCCGACCTGAAAGGGGGGAGCTCAATCCGTCTTGGTTTCCTCTTTTTATATGTTTTGTCTCCTCCCCTCTGAGCCTGCCCTATGCAAATTGGGCTAGCCAAGAAGGGGGCACATTTGTTTCCCCTGAGGTTCTCACTCCAGTCTGTGGAATTCCTTTTGTTCCATTTTTGCCAACTTTTCCATTTGTCTTTTAGCCACCACCATTTTGGACTCATTTTTCCTATTCTAACTAACAGTATGATGAGGAAAAATAGTCTTCATGAAACACACAGAACATTTGGTGGCCCTCAAAAATACAATTTTGACATAAAGGGGATAGGAAGAGAGGATAGTCCAGTTGATAGAAATAATATGAAAAAAAATGGATGGAGGATTTGTTCTAGAGATTGCCTCTGAAACAGACACTGAAGTAGAACTGTGGAGAAGCAGACCTGTATGGACCTGTGGAGTCAGCCCATAATTAACTCTAAAGGGCCCAATGAAACATGGCTATTCTGACTTCTTTGGTAAACTCAATTTTTGTTCTGGAGAAAGACAGAGGTTGGCAGAGGTCATGAGAGATGGGAAGGTAATAACAATTTAAGGAAAACACAGCCTGCTTGAGTCCTTTGTCATCCAAGTGGAGATTGTTAAAGGAAGAGTTAACATCTCACTGTCTTTGCAGCCACGTTTGTGAGATAGGACTTGTGTCCTGCCTGTGCTTGTCTGTCTTCCTTATTAGGCAGAATAGGAGTTTTCTTAGTCAGGCAGCCTGTCAGTGAAAACTGCTTGTCCTTTTTCCTAAGCACAGGAACTATTGTTGCACTGAATTTGTCTCTGTCCTAAAAAGCAGCAAAGCATTTATGTAATAAGGTTACATAAATCAGGAAGTTAACTGTGCTTGTCATTTGTAATTGTGCTTATTAATGTAACATGAACAACAGGACAGAACAAAGGAAACACCTTCATTGTGTCTGTCTACATCTCTTTAGAATTAGGTAAACTGCTGCCCAAACTATACTCAGTTCTCGTTATAATGTATTTTCCTTCATTTCCAATCCATTTTCCAATTCCACTGTTCCTGATTCAAACCCATCTTCTTTTAACAGTGATGCTTTGCTTACTGCAGTATTTCTGAGAACTGGTCATGTCAACTCTTAACATTTATAAAGAGGAGGAGTTCTAACTTTATGCCTAAAACCTTTAAATTGGTTCCACTTTGTTGGCTCAGAGAAAAAGGTGTTAATAATTCTTTTTTCTATTGTTTCACATTTCTGACTCCACTACAGCCTTTAGCCTCTGCACTGAATATATTCTATTTACTCCTTCAGGTCCACACTCCTAATACCTTCTCTATGTGCTAGTGGCTGACCTTTAAATTGCAGAACCTAAGCTTCCTTGTCCTTTGGTTTAGACTTGCCCTTGCAGTGGATTAGAGTACACATCACTGAATGTCCTCAGTAAAGAAGAGCTTATATAAATCAAAGAGATAGTACAATATACATTTTTATAAGAATAAAAAAAGATTGTTAAATAGTGTTACTCTTTGTTTGGTGCCATCTGGGAGCTCTTTTTCCTCAGCTTTCTTTCCATCTCTTGTGGATTCTGTTCTGTTGATAACACACAAGAAATTTGAGCTTGTCCCAGCATAAGAGAGTTCCTCACCATTAGAAGGTACAGCAGAACTTAAGATGATTTCTAAGATAAAAGAGCATTGCAAAAGAATCTTGCAATTTTCCTCCTTTTTCTTAGATCCATCTTTTCATGTTTGAAGAGAAAAAGTCATGAGTATAGTTTAGGCAAAAACTACTGTTGGTTGATGATAGCTGTATGAATATGGCCAGAATTCTGAATATCTGATTTCTCTAAAAGCCATACGCTACCTTTTAAATATTCTCAGAGCTATGTTTAAAATAAACCAGCATTTCTAAAGAATATTTAGGTGACTGGAGGTCCTTTTGAGGTTCCCTGTACAATAAAAGGACTCAGTGATCAAATAAACCTGGAATGATCATTACATCAGTCAGAGATAATCTACCATTAGCATTTTAGTGTATAAACTCCTAGATGTTTTCCCTTTCTTTTATTTTCTAATGGACTTATATCTCAATTAATCTGGAAAAAAAAACTTGGAATATTGATAGTAAATTTATTGTCAATATTCTGGATCTTGCATAGGGTGGCATATGCTTATTAGACTATTAAATAAAAAATAATCAATGATGAAAATGTGGGATTACATTCTGAGCAGAAAGACCAATGTGGAAGTGTTAGGAAGAACAACAAATGTTTTGAATGTCCAATAACGTTTCCTCTTTTTAGATCACTCTGTTTTTCTGTTTTGAGTTCTTCATTTCTAAGCTTTAACCATATTGATCCAGGGGTTAACCAATTACAATATCACACTCTCAGGGCATGTCCCAAGCCAAGCTCATTATATGCTTCTTAACTTTCATTCTTTTAATTGGAAAAACATTTTTTTTAAAGACAATATTTCTCTATTGGCAAAACCCTGAGATACTAATTTGGAAATGTTAGTGGAATGTTCCATGTCGTTGAGAAAAATCCAGATTAAAAAAAGTAAAGAGTGAACCTGACAGAGAGGAACAGAAATAAGATTGGGAAAAAAATCTGTACAGTATCACTCTCCTTAGTTCTATGCCTGTTTTGAACTGGTTATTATCTTTGCCATGCATTTCTGTGGTCTGGTATCCATAAATTGTCTTTCCCTTCTGAAAATCATTCCAGCTGGAGTTCCCTCACTTATAATCAAAATAAATCTGATTAATTCAAGCTATAGACTTCTGTCATCTGTTGAAGATGAGCAGTGCAGATTAGCATATGCAAAACTCTAAGATGACTGCAAAGGCTGCTTAATTTAACCCAGTATTTCCCCAAAATTGTAGGAAAAAAAAATTCTGTTGTTAGGATGAAGGCCCCAAATTCATACATACTCTTCTTTCCCTGGTAAGCTAAATTTAATCATGGATGATATTTAGGAGACTTTTTGTTACTCTATTCTTAGAAGGGATCAAAAAATATATGCTTCATCTTGAGTACCAATTCTGATGGATTAGGAGAAGCTATTTGGAATGCTGTATTGGGAAGGATGCTGATACAGACCATATGCTAGTTAACAAGAGTGCCATTCAATTAGCAGTACCAGGCATTGGGATTATCATGTAGTGTGATTGCTCAGGTAACACAAATTTGCCCTTCAAAATAGCTCCATATGCAGACCTTTTCTCTTCAAGCATGAAAAGATGGGTCCAAGAAAAAAAGAGGAGAATTGACCCAAGATACTTCTGCAATGCTCTTTTTCCCTTAGAAATCACCTTATGTTCTGCTGTACCTTCTAAAGTTGAGGAAAGAAAGTAGTTTCTCGAAATTCCTAAAAATTTTACTCTCTCTAGTCAGTTTGTTTTTTAATAATATTTTAAATGATTATCACTTTCTTTCCTTTCTACTCATCCATATTCTATCTAAACTTTCAATCATAAATTGCTCTAATTGTGGGAAACTAGCCCCCTAGTAAACTTTCATGTCTTTAATCTTTCATGCAATACTATTTTACAATCACCTGGCAAATTTGCAGTAACTGTAAACTGTTGTCTTTGTAAGAGGGTACACGTGAACTGGATGTGAGTTTGCTTGAGTGCAGAGAAGTTCAAGTGTGTGTGTGTCTGGGTGCTATCTCTGTAAATCAAGGGCTATAAATAAATCAGCAAGTTTTGTCATAGATCACAGAGAAACAGGAGCAAGTGACAAGAAAGAGCCTTGAATATATATGAGTTGTATCATAAACTATTGCTACCAATGAGGATGTGTTGCTTTGGTGACCACATCTGTGCTCTGTAGTAGATGACCTGTCCCAGCTGAGGAAAAGAGTCATATTTTCTCATTAGTTATTTCTGGGTGACTTTTCATGGAATTTGGTTCCTTAAATGGAGGTGCCTAAATTGTAAACATTGGTTTCCACTGGTGATTTCAAAATAAGGATCAAACCAAAACTATTCAAATAAATACATATTATTTGATTCTTAGGGTATGTATCAGTTAGGATTAAGAATGAGCTGAATGAAAAATAGAACCCAAAACATCTGTGATTTAAATAAAACAGAACTTAATTATCTTCTATTTAAGTTCAGAGGCAAACAGTCCTGGCCAGGCATGAATATTCCAGACTCAGGAAGCATTCCTTATTGTTGCACTCACTGATTACTTGCATGAGTTCTATTTTCATGGTACACTGGCTTTCAGGTAGCAAAGTTGAAGATAGGATTAAGATAGTTAAGGGTATTTATCTTTTAAAAGTGTTCTCAAGAGCTCTTTTCAACACTTCCACATTAGCCTTTTTGGTCAGAATATAATCCTAAATTTTCATCACTGACCATTTTTTATTTAGTAGTCTAATAAGCAAATGCCACCCTATGCAAGATCTAGAATATTGGCAATAAATTTAAGTCACTGTCGATATTCTAGGTGGTTTTCTTTTTTCCCAGAGTAATTGAGATATAAGTCCATTAAAACTTAAAAGAAAGGAAAGGGAAAACATCTAGGAGGTTATATAATAAAATGCTAATGGTAGATTATCTCTGAGGTTTTAAAGGTGATTGTTTCTGTTTATTTTTTGTTTGCTCACTTCACATTTCTAATTTGTTTATAATCCTGTTTTAATATAATGTAAAAGTAATAAAAGTCAAAATCATAAAAAAGAACTTTTTCTCTGCTTAGGGAGATTAGGAAAGGAGATCACTCTAATAATGTAAAGCACTTGCAAAATGATAGCTTAATACTCACATGTTAGAAAAAACACACAGCTAAATTATATTAGTTGTGAGAAACACTGTCTAACCTAGTAAATAGATGCAAATCTTACTTATTTCAAATTATGGTCTTATAATAGCAAACTTAACATAAGTGAAAAAGTGAGACTTAAATATTTTCATAATGATATATTGTTGAAAGAGCACTAAACTAAAAGCATATGACCTGGCTTTAAATTCAAAGATATAAAAGGCAAGGGAAAGGAAGAAAATAACTTCACCCTCTCCCTCCCATCTTTACATTCCATCTTTTAATGTTTTAAACTTTGTGTAAATCATGTTTCATCCTTTTCAGGCTTGGAACTTCAGCAATCAGCAATTCACTAAACATTTATTTCCTAAACATCTGTCAAGAGTTACTGATAGAGTATATGCTCAAAGTAAGTGATAATAGGGTGAACTTTTAAAACTTAGAAAGAAAAAAATCATTTAAAGTTAAACAAGAAAGCCTCATATGAATATTTACCTGATAGAATGGATATTCCTGGTATGTCTTTAGCAGATACATAATCAACTTTCATATACTGTGTTACTGATGAACCTAAGGATTGCCATTAACTCCTCAAAATAGTGACTATTATTTTATATACATGATATGATTGAAATTTAGTATTAATTCTATGATATCATATCTGGAAAGTATAGATAAAGGTATGGTCACCTTAGGGGGAAAATGCAAAGAACTAGATACTGTCTGGATTTTCTAGGGGAAAGCGATACTCAATTTAACAGTTAAGATAAGGGTTCCTGAGAAAGTGCTTCTTCCTCTTTGGGAAGTGGAAGATAATATTCCATAATTATTTATCTCAGTTTACTTTTAGGCCATTATCCAAACTGCACATTAGCAATTTGGTGTCCTAAATATTTTCATTTCTGCCATTGATTTTCTTGATAAAGGACTGCTTATTTGTACAAATAGTTGTCAAAGTCCATTCACTATAGTCCAATCATTCCTTGACTGAACAAACTTGTGTATCTTGACCCTCACAACTAAGGTTAGTCTTCAGATTATGGTGAATTTACCTAAGCAAGGTTACACAGGGATTTTCCCAAAAGCTGGTCAGCTGGCTTTCTTCTGGTGACATCTACACCTCTAAATCACTCTTTTCAAATTTCAACATATTGTTACCTCTAGGTTTGCTCATGCTAACTTTGTAGTTTTTTGAACACACATGTGAGAAGATGAAGGTAGTTATCCACAAAAGAGTAAAAAAAAAAAAAATGGCATCTGTAAATAAATTGCCTGTTCATGGGTCACAGCCTTGTTGTGGCAAAGGAGTTTGTGTAACTCAATGAAGCTATGAGCCCTACTGTGCAGGGTCACCCAAGATGGACGGGTCATAGTGAAGAGTTCTGAAAAAACATGGCCCCTTGGAAGATGGAATGGCAAACAACTCCAGTATTCTTTCTGTGAGAACCTCATGAACAGTATGATAAGACAAAAAATATGACACCAGAAGATGATCCCCTCAAACTGGAAGGTGTCCAATAAGCCACAGGGGAAGAGCAAAGGGCAGTTACTAACAGCTCAAGAAAGAATGAAGAGGCTGGGCCAAAGCAGAAACGACACTCAGTTGTGGATGTCTCGTGCGGTGAAAGTAAAGTCTGGAGCTGTAAAGAACATTATGGCATAGGAACCCAGCATATTAGATCCATGAATCAAGGTAAATTAGATGTGGTCAAGCAGGAGATGGAAAGAGTGAACATTGACATCTTGTAGGAATCATTGAACTAAAATGGACAAGAAAGGGCAAACTTAATTCAGATGACCACTATAGCCACTATTGTGGGCAAGAATCTTTTAGAAGAAATGAAGCAGACCTCCGAATCAACAAAAGAGTCCAAAATGAAGTACTTGGGTACAGTCTCAAAAGTGATAGGATGATCTCAGTTCATTTCCAAGGAGAACAACTCAACATCACAGTAACCCAAGTCTATGTCCCAACCACTGATGCTGAAGAAGTTGGACAGTTCTATGAAGGCCTACAGGACCTTCTAGAACTAACACCAAAAAAAGAAAAAAAAAAAGTTCTTTTCATTATAGGGGACTGGAATGCAAAAGTAGGAAGTCAAGAGATATCCAGAATAACAGGCAAGTTTGGGTTGGAGTACAAAATGAAGCAGGGCAAAGGCTAACAATTTTGTCAAGAGAACACACTGGTCATAACAAACACTCTTTTCCAACAACACAAGAGACGACTCTATACATGGACATCACCAGATGGTCAATACTGAAGTCAGATTGATTATATTCTTTGCAATTGAAGATGGAGAAGCTCTATACAGTCAGTAAAAACAAGACCGGGAGCTGACTGTGGCTCAGATCATGACTTCCTTATTAAATTCAGTCTTAAACTGAAGAAAACAGGGAAACCCACTAGGCCATTCAGGATGATCTAAATGAAATCCCTTATGATTATACAGTGGAAGTGACAAATAGATTCAAGGGATTAGATCTGGTAGACAGAGCTCCCATAGAACTATGGACAGAGGTTCACAGCACTGCACAGAGTCAGTGACCAAAACCACCCAAAGAAAAAGAAATGTAAGGAGGCAAAGTGTTTGTCTGAGGAGGCTTCACACATAGCTAAGGGAAGTAAAAAAAAAGCAAGGGAAAAAGGGAAAGATATACCTAACTGAATGTAGAGTTTCAGAGAACAGCAAGGAAAGATAAGAAGGCCTTCTTAAATAAACAGTGCAAAGAAGTAAAGGAAAACAATAGTATGGGAAAGACTAGAGATCTCTTCAATAAAACTGGAACTATCGAGGGAACATTACTAGCAAGGATGGGTATGATAAAGGACAGCAATGGTAAGGACCTAACAGAAGCTGAAGAGATTAAGAGGTGGCAAGAATACACAGAAGAACTATACAAAAAATCTTAATGACCCAGATAACCACAATGGTATGGTCACTCACCTAGGGCCTGACATCCTAGGGTCTGAAGCCAAGTGGGTCTTAGGAAGCATTACTACAAAGAAGACTAGTGGAGGTGATGGAATTCCAGCTGAGCTATTTCAAAATTCTAAGAGATGTTGTTAAAGTGCTGCCCTCCATATGTCAGCAAATTTGGAAAACTCAGCAGAGGCCACAGGACTGGGAAAGTTCAGTTTTCATTCCAATCCCAAAGAAGAGCAATGCCAAAGAATGTGCAATTATGCTCATTTCACATGCTAGCAAGGTTATGCTCAAAATCCTTTAAGCAAGATTTTAGAAGAACTTGAAGTGAGAACTTCCAAATGTACAAGCTGGGTTTAGAAAAGGCAGAGGAACCAGAGATTAATTTGCCAACATTCACTGGATCATGGAGAAAGCAAGTGAATTCCAGAAAAACATCTACCTCTGCTTCATTGACTACACTAAGGCCTCTGACTGTGTGGAGCACCGCAAACTGTGGAAAATTCTTAAAGAGATGGGAATTTCAGACCACCTTATTTATCTCCTGAGAAACCTGTCTGTGGGTCAAGAAGCAACAATTAGAACCTTACATGGAACAACTGACTGGTTCAAAATTGGGAAAGGAGGACGTCAAGGGTGTGTATTGTCACTCTGCTTATTTAACTTATATGCAGAGTACATCATGCGCAATGCTAAGTGAATGAATCACAAGCTATAATCAAGAATTCCGGGAGAAATATCAACAACTTCAGATATGCAGAAAGTGAAGAGGATCTAAAGAGCCTCTTGATGAAGGTGAAAGAGGAGAGTTAAAAAGCTGGCTGAAAATTGAACATTCAAAAAACTAAGATCATGGGATCAAGTACCATCAGTTCAGTTCAGTTCAGTCACTCAGGCGTGTCTGACTCTTTGTGACCCCATGAATCGCAGCACGCCAGGCCTCCCTGTCCATCACCAACTCCCGGAGTTCACTCAGACTCAGGTCCATTGAGTCAGTGATGCCATCCAGCCATCTCATCCTCTGTCATCCCCTTCTCCTCTTGCCCCCAATCCTTCCCAGCATCAGAGACTTTTCCAATGAGTCAACTCTTCGCATGAGGTGGTCAAAGTACTAGAGTTTCAGCTTTAGCATCATTCCTTCCAAAGGAATCCCAGGGCTGATCTCCTTCAGAATGGACTGGTTGGATCTCCTTGCAGTCCAAGGGACTCTCAAGAGTCTTCTCCAACACCACAGTTCAAAAGCATCAATTCTTCGGTGCTCAGCCTTCTTCACAGTCCAACTCTCACATCCATACATGACTACTGGAAAAACCATAGCCTTGACTAGACGAACCTTTGTTGGCAAAGTAATGTCTCTGTTTTTTAATATGCTGTCTAGGTTGGTCATAACTTTCCTTCCCAGGAGTAAGCGTCTTTTAATTTCATGGTTGCAGTCACCATCTGCAGTGATTTTGGAGCCCAAAAAAATAAAGTCTGACACTATTTCCACTGTTTCCCCATCTATTTCCCATGAAGTGATGGGACCAGATGCCATGATCTTAGTTTTCTGAATGTTGAGCTTTAAGCCAACCTTTTCACTCTCCACTTTCACTTTCATCAAAAGGCTTATTAGTTCCTCTTCACTTTCTGCCAGTACCATCACTTCATGGCAAATAGGGAAAAAATGGATGCAGTGAAAGATTCAATTTTCATGGGCTCTAAAGTCATGGGGGATGGTGACTGCAGCTATGAAATTAAAAGACTCTTGCTCCTTGGAAGAAAAACTATGATGAAACTAGACAGCGACTTAAAAAGCAGAGACATCACTTTGCTACCAACATCAAAGCTATTATTTTCCCCCAGTAGTCATGTACCAATGTGAGTTGGACCATAAAGAAGGCTGAGTGCTGAACAATTGATGTTTTTGAATTGTGGTACTAGAGAAGATTCCTGAGAGTCCCTTGGATAGCAAGGAGATCAAACCAGTCAATCCTAAAGGAAATCAATCCTGAATCACTGGAAGGCCTGATGCTGAAGCTGAAACTCCAATACTTTGGAGCTTATATGCAGAGTACATTGTGTGCAATGATAGGCTGGATGAATCACAAGCTATAATCAAGAATTCCAGGGGAAATATCAACAACTTCAGATATGCAGAAAGTGAAGAGGAACTGAAGAGCCTCTTGATGAGGCTGGTGCAAAGAGCTGACTCATTTACAAAGACCCTGATGCTGGGAAAGATTGAAGGCAAATGGAGAAGGGGGCGAGAGAATGAAATGGTTAGATAGTATCACCAACTCAATGGACAAGAATCTGAGCAAATTCTGGGAGATAGTGGAGAACAGAGGAGCCTGGCATACTGTAGTCCATGGGGTAGCAAAGGGTTGGATGAGTTAGCGACGACTGAACAGCAAGATAAATTGATTAGATACAAGACAAAATATCTAATTCTGATACTTAAGTTGGATCAGTGAATGATCAGTTAGTTCTAAAGTCATAAAGTGAACTTTGTGATAGTAGTTTTACTCTAGTCTTCATTTTATGTAATTCAATGTAAAATGGAAGAGTATTAATTTTTCTGATAAATTCATATGGCAGATTGGTCTTCAAATATTCAGTTCAGTTCAGTTCAGTCACTCAGTTGTGTCTGGCTCTTTGTGACTCCATGGACTGCAGCATTCCAGGCCTCCCTGTCCATCACCAACTCCCAGTCTTTACTCAAATTCGTGTCCAATGAGTTGGTGATGCCATCCAACTGCCTCATTCTCTGTCATCCCCTTCTCCTCCTGCCTTCAGTGTTTCCCAGCATCAGGGTCTTTTCAAATGAATCAGTTCTTTGCATCAGGTGACCAAAGTATTGGAGTTTCAGCTTCAATATCAGTTCTTCCAATGAATACTCAGGACTGATTTCCTTTAGGATGATGGACTGTTGGATCTTGTTGCAGTCCAAGGGACTCTCAAGAATCTTCTCCAACACCACAGTCCAAAAGCATCAATTCTTTGGTGCTCAGCTTTCTTTATAGTCTAACTCTCACATCCATACAGGACTACTGGGAAAACCATAGCCCTGACTAGATGGACCTTTGTTGGCAAAATAATGTCTCTGCTTTTTAATATGCTGTCTAGCTTGGTCATAATTTTTCTTCCAAGGAGTAAGCATCTTTTAATTTCATGGCTTCAAATATTAGGGGTTTCTAACACATTCAATGTATTTTAAGAAATGTGTATGTAATAGAAAGATACTTATTTTTGCCTCACACA
The DNA here is from genome assembly GCF_032452875.1 of Bos javanicus. Classification (NCBI taxonomy): domain Eukaryota; kingdom Metazoa; phylum Chordata; class Mammalia; order Artiodactyla; family Bovidae; genus Bos; species Bos javanicus. The sequence goes on along the minus strand of NC_083881.1, from coordinate 54,364,751 downwards.
TATACATTCCTCTTTCCTAAATCAGATTATGGAGCCCTTTGATCTTCTTATGAGGATTCCTTTTAATTTTAGGATATGTGAAAATAACTTTAAACTTTGTTTCTCTTACTCTCTCTTATATCAAATGACACCCAAGTTAATGCCAGTAAACATTTCTTCCATTTCACAAATATATTTATTTATAATAAATATTTAAGGTATATTTGTACTTATTAGTCTTTTTCAGGTGTGGGACTCTTTTTAAAGAAATCTTCTTTTCCTTTTTAAAAAAGCTGTATGACATTTATCTTAGTATTCAGATGAATTAAAATTAATTATGTTTTGGAAATTATAGGATTTAGAAAATGGATTGAATGACTGAAGACATCTCTAGGTAGTAATTTATAACTTGAATTATGGTTCTGATGTTTGAAAAGCAGCAGCTGATGTAAATTCAATATGTGAAAAATGGAGGAGGGAAGAGCATAAACAAATGCCAAATATATTACAGAGTTGAGAAAAACATTATATATAAAAGACATTGAGAAAACTTGTCATAAATCATAGAAATTCAGAAATCATAAATTAGGACAGTATTAAGATAGTATAAATGTTCAAACAATTCTGGCTATAGCTTACACTAAAACTACTGTATAATTCAAACTCTTAGGACTGTTGGCCACACATTCTGCAAATTTCTTTTACTTGAGAAAGAGGATAACAACAACAAAGACAGCCTTCCATACAGGTAGGGTCCTTGTGTACACGAGGGAAGGAAGATTATAGCTGTATTATGGTGGGACGTCTTCCAAATGATGCGGAGATGACATTTTCTCTGATAAAAGGCTTATAGTTTTTAAAAGTGAACATTTTGGTTCTTTTTCACAGTTGCAAACTGACCTAAGTCCTTTTTCCCATTCAGCAAATGTCAGGGATCGTCTGATAAATATTCATAGTCTCTGGGGTTTAGAGGGAAGGGGGAACTATGTTTCCTTTCCTTTGTATCCTTAGTACCAGGTGGTAGGTATCAAAGAAGACAAACATTGTTTAATGTACAAATATTAATAGCAAGAATGCTCAAAACAGTCTTATGACCTATTCAGTATGTTGGACAATATCTCTCATGGTCTTAGGCTTTTTCACTGGCAATTTGCATGAAAAGTTGACACCAAAGTGGACTCACGGACTCTTTGAGGACAAAACGGGCCAACTTTACAGTGACATCAAATACATTCTCTGGGAATTTGGATGTAGGACTGTATTATTTTGCATCACTACAAAAACTCTACATGATAGACACGACTTAAAATGGCAATTCTGATGCAAAGAAATATCTGTTTAGCTCAAGTTTCTGTTGGCAGGTTGCGGTGAGGGGTTTGGCTGATCTATACTGGGCTCGGGTGGGTGTGCCTGCTTGAAGCTATCTTCTGCTGGGCGTAGATCTTAGCTGGGATATGACTTGATCTAGGGCCCAAGCAAATGAAGTGTCCACCTGAGGGAAGCTCGTGTTATGGAACAACAGAGGCAGAAGAGGGCAAGATTAACTGCACAAGTGCTTTTTAAACCTTTAGTTATATAGCTCGAAGTAACATGCTATAAGCTAAAGCAAGTCCTGTGCCATGTATATCCACATGTGGATGTAAGAAAACATGAAAAATTGGGGCCATCAAAACAATTTAGCACAAGGACTAACAAAGTTAAAGAACTTGAGATGCACACCCCACTTGAAAAATTCTTCTACCTAGTCTTTTAACTTTTTATTTTATATTGGAGTAGAGGAACTAAAAAGCCTCTTGATGAAAGTGAAAGTGGAGAGTGAAAAAGTTGGCTTAAAGCTCAACATTCAGAAAACTAAGATCATGGCATCTGGTCCCATCACTTCATGGGAAATAGATGGGGAAACGGTGGAAACAGTCTCAGACTTTATTTTTCTGGGCTCCAAAATCACTGCAGATGGTGACTGCAACCATGAAATTAAAAGACGCTTGGTCCTTGGAAAGAAAGTTATGACCAACCTAGATAGCATATTCAAAAGCAGAGACATTACTTTGCCAACAAAGGTTTGTCTAGTCAAGGCTATGGTTTTTCCAGTGGTCATGTATGGATGTGAGAGTTGGACTGTGAAGAAAGCTGAGCACTGAAGAATTGATGCTTTTGAAGTGTGGTGTTGGAGAAGACTCTTGAGAGTCCCTTGGACTGCAAGGAGATCCAACCAGTCCATTCTGAAGGAGATCAGCCCTGGGTGTTTTTCGGAAGGAATGATGCTAAAGCTGAAACTCTAGTACTTTGGCCACCTCATGCGAAGAGTTGACTCAATGGAAAAGACTCTGCTGCTGGGAGGGATTGGGGGCAAGAGGAGAAGGGGACGACAGAGGATGAGATGGCTGGATGGCATCACTGACTCGATGGACCTGAGTCTGAGTGAACTCCGGGAGTTGGTGATGGACAGAGAGGCCTGGCGTGCTGCGATTCATGGGGTCACAAAGAGTCGGACACGACTGAGCTACTGATCTGATCTGATAGCTGATTAACAATATTATGATAGTTTCAGGAGGATAGCAAAAGAGCTCAGTGGTAAAGAATCCTCCTGCCAATGCAAAGAGATTCAGGGGACATGGGTTCAATCTCTGGGTTGGGAAGATTCCCTGAAGGAGGAAATGGCAACCTAGTCCAGTATTCTTGCCTGGAGAATCCCATGGACAGAGAAGCCTCGTGGACTTACAGTCTATGGGGTCGCAAAGAGTTGGACACAATGCACACATATATACATGTATCCATTCTTCTCCAAACTTCCATCCCATCCAGGCTGCTGCATAAAATTAAGTAGAGTTCCCTGTGCTATGCAGTAGGACCTTCTTGGTAATCCATTTAAAATATAGCCTTGTGTTGATCCCAAGCTCCCTATATATACCTTCCCTCCATTTCCCCCCCCCCCCCCCGGCAACCATAAGTTTGTTCCCTATGTTTGTGAGTCTGTTTCTGTTTTGTAAAAAAGTTCATTTGTATAATTTCTTCTACCTAATCTTAAAATGAGACCTATACATATATCCAAATCAAATAATTTTCTCAGAATATTACTATTTCATTAATAAAAATGTTGCTTTAATATCCTCTTGCTAGAAGGAAATGGCAACCCACTCCAGTGTTCTTGCCTGGAGAATCCCAGGGACGGGGCAGCCTGCTATGCTGCCCTCTATGGGGTCGCACAGAGTCGGACACTACTGAAGCGACTTAGCAGCAGCAGCAGCAGCTAACTAACAGAGGTTATCACGTTCGCCTAACACGCGAAAGGTCCCCGGTTCGAAACCGGGCGGAAACAACTTCACTTTCCCCCCAAACTTTGACTTCCCTGGTGAAATATCTTGGTGTATATTTCCATAATGATATCTGAAATTTTAAATAAAACTCTTTAAAGTATTGATTCCTACTTAAAGTACTTCAAGTGCTGTCAAAATAATCCTAGTGATGTAGACACAACGCATCACATCATCAGCTTATATTACCACTCAGGTAATTACCAGAGTCACAAGTCTTTTAATGAAGCAATACTTCCTGACTTTTTTAGGGCAGTCCTATCTGTATTCTGAAAAACTGATCCCTCTGATTTTAAATTATCTATTCTGGGTGGAAGAGAATTTTGCTTTTAAACCAACTTCAAATAACATGGATTAAGCAGAATTGGATGCTTGGTATCTGCAATTCCTCACCAAAAAGAGTTCATTCTCTTTTTTAACTCTCTTGGCCTTGGACACCTGATGTCACCAATTGTGAAGTGTGAACACTCTGACCCATTATCGACTGATTAAAAGCTAGCCTAGAAACAGCTAGAAAGTTTTTAAAAACCACTGGTAATGTCAGAGCTACATACAATTTCTTCTAATAAGGAATTTACCCTGGAGGGAAATAGAATTACTATCTTGGCAAGTGAGCTGGAGCTTGAAAAGACGAGGAGAGCAATCTCACAGAAATGAGTGGCAATTCTTGACTGCAATCATCAGTAAGGATAAAACTGAGTAAGTTGAAAAAATAGTCACAAAAAATTGCTCTCCTGATGTTTCCCAGTGCTGGTATTGGAGGCCAAACATGCAGCCAGGCAAAGAAAGTTAATCACCTTCAAGGTTTGTAACAAAAGAATAAATCAGAGAGAAAACATCAAATTGAAATCCAAATATAAATTTTCAGAAAATAAATTAGAGAAAAATAAGAAAGTCGAACACAGGGGAAAAAGCCTGTAAAATACTATTAAAATTTTCATTTGCCATATTTCTAAATGTAAAAAACCTACCTGTAAGTTATTAATATAAGACTATTTACTAATACACTTTCCAGTGGCCAAAATGATGCTAATCTTATTAGAACAAGATATGTTATAGACAAACTGTATTGGAATCCATGGTTTGAAGCTATGAACCGCAAAACACTTGAGGGTCTTTGAGGAAAGAGATCTGGCAGTTATTATTTTTACCATTAAAAAATAAAACTATGTGCAAAAGTGCTGGACAGTAAAGAAATCACTATAGTATATCTACAAATACAGAGTATGCTAAACTTTTTATTAGACTATCTAAGAGGTCAACTGGGTTAATAAAAAATATATTTTTAATATTATTTTAATATCTATAGTTAAATAGTAATATTTTATTCTTTACTGCTGATTTTGAAAATTTGTATCCTTTATTTTCTTGACGGTCTGTCAATTTTGTTGATATTTTCAAAGAAAAGACTTTTAATTTTAATTCATTATTTTTTCTTTTGTTTTATGTATTCTGGTTCATTTATCTCCCCTATAAGTTTTATTATTTCATTATTTCTGCATGCTCTGGATTTAGCTGGATTTTTGGAGAGAGAGCATGTTGCTTTACTCACTCCATTATGCCAGAAATAAATCTAGTTAAAGTAGAGATGTATCATTTTAGACCTCATTAATCAGAATCCCTGGAGGGGATTCCACTGAATGTCTACTTTGTAAAATTCCCATGGTGAAACTGATGGTCACCAAGATTGAGATACAATTGTATTTGGCAGCTCTATGACTTTAGTTGAGCTTATATTAAACAAATGTTCATATTCTAAAATAAAATAATCAAGCTTAATAGGTAATTTAGGTGTAGAATCAATACAAAAGCCCCATACATATATATAAATATAATATACATATATATACTGATATAATTTTTCAAATGATAAATAATACAATATCATGTCAGTTATCTAGCATGCTCTCTCTTCTGGATACATTTACATGTGAAGCCAAATTGTAATGGAAAGGTTGTTTGGCATGAGTAAATAATTAGGATAGAGAAAGCTAATGATAGCATATGGTTAATCTGATTAGTTATGAGAGCTTGGTATCTCCTCCTTTGGATGACTGCACTTGCCATAGTAAATTCAAATGTCCAAGGCAAACAGTCATGCTTCAGTAGACAGTATTAGAAACATAGACAGTTCTTTCTTTTAAGTTACGCCTACTCTAGATTTCCTTCAAATCTTTAATTAACAAGATAAATTTAAGTGTGGAATTAGTTGTAATTGCATGACTGGATTTTCATATACACAGTCTTTTCATAGTATGTATTTAAAATCTCTTCTATTGTAGGCTATTTCTATATGGAAACTCACAATTAAGAGGATGATATACTATCAGATGATATTAATACCAGAATAACGAACATCTTTATCACTGAATTTTAGCAATACTCTAGATACAATTTAGATAAAACATTGCTTTTTCCAATGTTGGATAAGGATCAAAATCATTTTGATGTTACAGTTTTATATCTAAGAGAACACTTAAGGTACTATAAATTTGGGTAACTACTTGCTATGCATTATCTAACATTCATAACATTTAATTTACTAACATAATTATTAATAATATTAGTAACAATCATAAACAAGATAATGAAGGAAATAATTTTTGTTTAAATAGTAGAATTTAAAAAATTACACTCCAAATATAAAAGAGATGAAAAAATAACTTGTTTACCATACTTAAATATTTAAATGAAGTCTTAACAGAGTCAACTCAATTGAATACCCTATTTCTGTTTTTATAGTTCCATGTAGAGTGGGAATCCACATGTCCAGACTCCTTGCCTTGAGAATATCACTTGTATTTGCATATTTCAATTTTGATCATGTAAACTAGTATATATGATAAATACCAATTTACCATATAAAGTGGTAGCTCAGGAGTGAAAGGTAGAAAGATTCATGTAACCTTACAGGTATTTGATTTTAGTCTCCATTCAGGTCCAAGTTCTCTCTCTAGCCTTTAGGCTGTCAAAGGCAGTATTTGAGCTGGTCAGGTCTCAAATAGTCATGAAGTCAGTGTGCACATTTATATAATTATTTGGACAATTTTAGCACAGCAAAACCGCATACATTTGTCTTTATCTTCTTTGTGATTTATTGGAAGAGATTTGGGCCTGAATTCTTTTGAATAACTGCTTTCTCCCTGTATTAGTCAGTTTGGACAGCTATAACAAAATCCCATAGACTGGGTGGCTTATAAACAAAAGTAGTTTATTTCTCATAATTCTGGAGGCTGGCACATTTAGATGCTGACACATTTAGAGTCTAGCAAGAGTTCAGTTTCTGGTTCATAGATGACAGCCTTTTTGCTATTTTTTCACATAGCAGAAGGAACAAGCAAGTGCTCTGGGGTCTCTATTGTAAAGACATGTATAGAAGCACATTTTGCTGCCTCAAAATGTCTATCTTTGGTATGAAGATTAATTTAGGTTGATAATTTTCAAGAAACAGAAGACTGTTTACAGGAATCCCTTACTTCACTTTGAATGTGTGGACTAGACACAGGAAGGCTCCTGTGACCATACAGAATGCCCAGAGAGTTATACCTGTAGATTCTGCTGAGACTTGAAGAAAGAACAAAATCTTTGCACCAAAGAGATCAATTAAGACTGATTTTTATTTTTAAGCAAGAAACCCTTAGAGAGAGTGGAATTAAACGTGCTCTTGAAAAATAATTGTCATATTTATTACAGTAAGAGGCTACAGAAGAGTTATTTTCACATGGGCCCAGATTTATTTATCCAGGATTTCCCATTAGCAAAGCAAGTTCGTTTCAACTAAATTATCCATAGAGACAAATGCTTAAAGGACTCCAGAGAGAGCAATCCCAACAATAATTTCCAAGCAGCTTTCCCCAACATGACCCATAGTCTGTACCCTAGCAGTGTTTCACTTAGCTTGATTGTTGCTAAGCAACAAATAGGGGATAGAAGTTAAGCTTCTAGAATCACTTACACATTAATTGTAAGCCAGAAACATTAGAATAATGCAAGTTTCAATAATGAAGGGTATTACATATGTTGTCACAGTATGCCTTTTTTTTCCTCTCCAAGAACAGAAAGACCTGTGGGCTACTTGTCATGTGGAAATGACATTTCATTAGCTTTTGGAGGTACAGAGGGAGTAGATTTTAAGAGAAACAATGAGGTGTTTTATAGCTATCTTTCCCTTTCTCAAAGGTTTTCTTTTCTAATTGCTATTGACTTTGCTTTCTTTGAACTACTGAAGCTAAAGTAGCAAAAGTAGGTGTTACATTTCCTAGTTAGGAAGTTGCTGAAGTGTTCTGATGATTGCATGATTACTAATGATTTTTAAATGCAAGGAAATTAAAGACCATTAAAAGCAAAGAAATAAAAGACCAATTTTTGTTCTCTAAAGTTAGAGATCTTTACCAGATTTTGATTTTCCCATCTGGACAAAGGAATATTCTGAAATCACAATGCATCTCCATCTATATCTCTTGAGGTTCTTATACTACTATCTACAGTCACTCTCCTTTGTGAAGATGTGTGGCTGTATGATTTTCCTTTCTTTCTAAATGGAAAACCTGGGGACATGTGTTAGCTTAAGTATATACTCTTTCTTGTCCTATGGTAGCATGCCAATATTTGGCCAATAAAATACACTATGGAAAATCTGAAATAGTGTCAGCAGTGAGCTTCCAGAAGACTTGTTTACTGAGACTAGAAAAGTTTATTGTGCAGTGTGGCTTTCTCAATCAGCAAAGATTAGATATGAATTATTTTGTTGTTGTTGTTGTTTAGTCGATAAGTTGTGTCTGACTCTTTTGCAACCCCATCAACTGTAGCCCACCAGGCTCCTCTGACCATGGGATTTCCCAAGCAAGAATACTGGAGTGGGTTTCCTTCATTTTCTTCTTCAGGGGATCTTCCTAACCCAGGGGTCGAACCCGTGTCTCCTGCATTGGCAGGCAGATTCTTCACACTCAGCTACCAGGTAGCTGTACTAAATACAGATTATATTAAGTACAGACTGTAGCTGTACTATAGTCTATCAACTGAAGTCATTTAAGATACATGTCATATTAAGTATATATTCAACCTCCACACACTTAGAAATTCTGTGTGAGTCATATTCAATATATTGAAAAGAATATGGACTACAATTTTAGATAAACATAAGCTTGATTTCAAGCCCTGGCACTTGACATCTGTGTGACCATGCCTAGTACTTCCTTGTTTCTTGGTCTTAAACATGTATAAAATGGGGCAGGAGGTTTGTAACTTAACTCAAAGGGTAACTGTATGACCCTTATAGAGATTCCTGACCAGCCACACTTACATTTCTTTGCTGCCCTTTCAGCATTGTTGGCCAATTCCTTCTTTTGATTATCCATAGTTGTACAATGTTACCTGAATCTCTCACTAGGAAACAAGACCTTTCCTATCAAATACCAGTAAATAACAAAGTTTTGCTACCAAGATGTGAAATTAAAGTAAAATGTACTGTGATCAATCACCAACAAATACTGAAAAACTAATGTGATCTATCACTCAATTGTGCAACTCTTATTCATATAGAAATTTGTTTATTGAAGAGTTAGCAATGAAGTTTTTATTTTATGCATTTACTCACTGTGTCCCTACCCTAACCTTGTCCTTGGCACCTGAAATTTGAATCACTTTATTGTGAGACCAGTATTATTTAGGTAAACCTTGCCTTTTGAAAATTAATGTATACTAAGGACAGGAAAGCCTGGCCTACTGCAGTCCATGGAGTAGCAAAGAGTTGGACACAACTTGGCAACTGAACAACATCAGTGAGAAACAAGGACTGCTGTATATGTGTACACCTATTTCCTTATATCCATAAGAGAGGGTGGACTTCATCTGTTTTCTTCTCTGTTGCTTTCCTAGCTCTCAGAACAATGCTCAATGCATAATGTGGAATAAAAGAAAGGATGAATGTTATCACATGCCTCAAGTGCTTATCACAGAGCCAAGAATGTATAACAATTACCCACTAAAAGCTGAATTTCTTGGTATTTACTTAGTGCCTCTGGTTCTAAGAAGAGGTAAATTTGTCAAAATGAATTAAGCACTCAGTGTGCTCTAAATGTGTATTTGGCACAGTATAATTTTGAGAAGATAGAATTTAGTTCCCTGAAATAGGCTTTGTGCTTTAGAGCCATAGAAATCTAAATTCAACCCCTGGCTTCGGTATTTCACATCAGGTAAGTTATTTAAACACTCTAGGCTTCAGGTTCTTTATCTGTGTAATTGCAGTAAGTATCTCTGCTCACTTAATTAAAGTTTGTGAGGCTTCAGAGAGATTATATATGCCAAGTGCTTAGCCCAATGCCTGGCACTTAGTAGGCACACAAAATATTTTGGTACTGTTAAAGTTTGTAGCCAATAAGGAAAAACAAAACACTTTCAAAAAAGATATAATGAATCAAAAAATGTAGATGACAAAAATATAAGTATACCCAGCTGTAGCTATATGTTGTATTTTTAAACTTAAAATGTAATAGACTTTCTGTTGAAAATCAAATCTAAAATTGAACAAATTCCACATTCTTTTCTCAGAGGAAACTGTTGTAAACATTCACAAAGTAGGAGTCTATAGATGCTGACAGAGAGATCAGAGCTATGTGTAAGGTTAAACTGAGAACTAAAGTCAAATAAAAGGCTATTCTATAACCAAAGCTAGTTACATAGATTCAGTGTATTATTTAGTTTTCAAAATATGTCAGATTCTTAGTATACAGCCTTTGTTTCTCCATTTGTGAAATGGAGATATGAAAGATACTTACCTTATCTCATTGGTTATCACAAGGGTCAAATGAGATAACACATTTATTTATTTTGAATCCTGGACATAGTCAGAATTCAATAAATCTTAACTGATCCTTATATTATTTTGTTCATATAAATTAATCTTGGGCTTTCCTGGTGGCTCAGACGGTAAAGCATCTGCCTGCAATGTGGGAGACCCGGGTTCGATCGCTGGATCTGGAAAATCCCCTGGAGAAGGAAATGGCACCCACTCCAGTACTCCTGCCTGGAAAATCCCATGGACAGGGGAGCCTGGTAGGTTATGGTCCATGGGGTCGCAAAAAGTTGGACATGACTGAGAGACTTCCCTGACAATTCTTTTTTACTATGCATTTTATCATTGTATTTTTTTTTTTCATTAATGCCTTTTTCCTTCACTTTCTCACTACAGGATTAATGTGACAGTCCTCCTCTGATTTCCCTGTCCTCATTTGCTCCCTAATTTACTTTTTTGTTGAAGTTTTGAATCATTTTCCATTGTACATGAGAAAAACACAAACTCCAAGCATCCCCAATTAGTGCTTATAAACTTTCCAATTAGGATTCCCCATACTGTTTGTATTTCAGTCAAACAAATGTACTTTTGTTTCTCTATTTTACTCCACACATAATTTTTTACCCACCATGGACTGACAGAAAGTTTTCTCTGTGTGCCCTGTCTGATTCACAGCTCTCTATTGATGGGCGTTGTGAGATTGCCTCTTAATTCAGGAAGACGAAACAGCCACAGATCAGTAATGTGTGCCATGGACTCTGGAGTGCCACAGACTCTCAGAGATATTTGTCATTTCTGACATGTGTCATTCCCCCTAATAAGACATTCTTACATGGCTTTCTCTAAGTTCTAACTTTTTCAGAGACTCAGCTCAAATCCTACCTCTTCTATAATTATCCCACCATTCCATCTATCCTAGTCCAGAATAATCACTGCCTTTTCACATAGGATTTACAATGTGAATCCCTTCCTTGGCACTAACATATGCTATTGATATGGTTGCTCATGGCTTCAACTTAAAGATTGCATGATGTCAACTATATTGTGACTTTTTCTAGAACAGATAATTCTGCATGCATCGATCAATTATAACTTTTACTAATCAATCATAACAATAGCTTAGTTTTTTTATTATCTTATCATTTTATATACTGTATCCCAGTAAGGCTTAATTATTCGTGGCCTTATTGGCATCAAGTGTTAATATTCTGATATTTACTGACTTCAGTAGAAAGCTTTTGCTCGCCAACTTTATTTTTATATGGGGTGTTATTCAAACCATAGACATGGGTTTAGAAAAGGCTACTGTGTTTTACAAATTCAGTACATTTTTATGAGTCCAGATTTTTCTGCTAACAGTGACAATCCAGTTAAATTAAGTAATAGAGTAAATATTAAGCATGTTTATAAAAAATAATTATGGATCCCATGTTAGAGAAAATCAGGTATTTTACCCCTAGAATAGTGAAAATATAGAGGGAGGCTTTTGATTTTTCAGAGTAAATTATGATGTGGATGTAAAGCCATCCAACATTACTTCTCTGATCTTCCTTTGTTCTCCAGACCTCCTCAAAGTGGTCCAGAGATAAAGTGTTGAGATTACTCACATAAGAGTTTAAACCCAGCTGCAACATTTACTAATAGCTTGACCTTGAACAATCTACTTAATTTATTTGGGCTTTGGTCTTTATAGAATGGAAAAATGACATAAGGTCCCTTTCATGTAATGAGGATTCAGCAATGGTAAAGTAAAAGTTATATTTGGCAGTTGTAACAATACCATTTACTGATTTATAAGGGATGCATTTATCACTTTAAGTATTATTTGAGTTTTAATATCATAAAATATTTTAATGACTGGAAATAAAAGGTCTTCTGTTGTGGAACAGAAATTTAAAATTTTAAATAAAATATTAGTAATTGACTATGCCAAAGCCTTTGACGGTGTGGATCACAATAAACTGTGGAAAATTCTGAAAGAGATGGGAATACCAGACCACCTGACCTGCCTCTCGAGAAACCTATATGCAGGTCAGGAAGCAACAGTTAGAACTGGACATGGAACAACAGATTGGTTCCGAATAGGAAAAGGAGTACGTCAAGGCTGTATATTGTCACCCTGCTTGTTTAACTTATATGCAGGGTACATCATGAGAAACGCTGGACTGGAAGAAGCACAAGCTGGAACCAAGATTACCAGGAGAAATATCAATAACCTCAGATATGCAGATGACACCACCCTTATGGCAGAAAGTAAAGAAGAACTAAAGAGCCTCTTGATGAAAGTAAAAGAGGAGAGTGAAAAAGTTGGCTTAAAGCTCAACATTCAGAAAACTAAGATCATGGCATCTGGTCTCATCACTTCTTGGCAAATAGATGGGGAAACAAAGGAAACAGTGTCAGACTTTATTTTTTGGGGCTCCAAAATCACTGCAGATGGTGACTGCAGCCATGAAATTAAAAGACTTTTACTCCTTGGAAGGAAAGTTATGATCAATCTAAACAGCATATTGAAAAGCAGAGACATGACTTTGTCAACAAAGGTCCATCTAGTCAAGGCTATGGTTTTTCCAGTAGTCATGTATGGATGTGAGAGTTGGACTATAAAGAAAGTTGAGCGCAGAAGAATTGATGCTTTTGAACTGTGGTGTTGGAGAAGACTTTTGAGAGTCCCTTGGACTGCAAGGAGATCCAACCAGTCCATCCTAAAGGAAATCAGTCCTGGGTATTCATTGGAAGGACTGATGTTGAAGCTGAAATTCCAATACTTTGGCCACCTGATATGAAGAGCTGACTCATTTGAAAAGACCGTGATGTTGGGAAAGATTGAAGGCAAGAGGAGAAGGGGATGACAGTGGATGAGATGGTTAGATGGCATCACCAACTCAACGGACATGAGTTTGTGTAAACTCCAGGAGTTGGTGATGGACAGGGAGGCCTGGTGTGCTGTGGTTCATGGGGTCACAAAGAGTCAGACACAACTGAGTGACTGAACTTAACTGAACTGAATCTAGCACTGTTTAATTGCACTTCTATCGTATGACCATTTCTTTAATAAGAAATCAAGGAGGTTTAATTTTATAAAATCTATTGATAAACTTTATATTTGTATCATTTGTTATATATTGCTAATATGGTTTATATAGATATATATTTAATATAGTTATATATGTTTAGTATATGTATTTATTTTTATTTATATCATTGCTGCATAACAAATCACTCCAAATCTTAGTTGCCCCAAATGACAACCCCTGACTATTCCTCCTGAGTCCTTGAGTCACCTGATCATTGCTCTAGCTCTGAGCCAGGCTTGCCTAACTCTGATTAGACTCACTCACACCCCTGTGGTTAGCTAGCAGATGATAATATCATTACCCAATGGGTAGTTGGCTTTTTTTGGCTCAGACAAAATCCATTATTCACCAGCCTAGCCCAGATGTGCTCAGACTGTGGTGGCCAAGTTTCAAGAGGAAGAATGGAAAAAGGCAAATTCTTTTGAGGCATAGGCTCAGAATTGAAAAATATTGTCTTTTCTCTGTTCTGTTAGACAAGGTAAGGCATATATACAGCAGAAATTCAAAGTAGAGAGAAATTGACTCATCTTCTTACTGGCAGGAGCTTCAAAAGCATGTTGTAAAGAGCTGTATATGCAGGGAGAGGTGGAGACTTGTTTAGTGAAATGGCAACCCACTCTAGTATTCTCCTCTGGAGAATTCCACAGACAGAGGAGCCTGGCGGGCTACAATCCATGGGATCGTAAAGAGTCAGGCACGACTAAGCAACTAACACAATGTTAAATATTGACACAATAAAGGAGAAACATAACTAGAATCATATCAATTATAACTGCTACAAGATCATTACATTCAAGAAATAAGATACAAATTTTATGTAAAAGAGAAAAAGAAGGACATCTCCTGAACTTGATAAAGAAAATCTTTAGAAACCTAAAGGTGTCATTTTTGGTTAGCAAAAGCTGTAGTCAATATTTGTATTAGTTTCCTAGGTTTAGCTCAACAAAGTACCACAAGTTAGGTGGCTTGAAAGAGCAAAAATTTATTTCCTCACAGTTCTGGAACTAGAAGTCTAAAATAAAGGTGTCAGTAGGGTTGGATTCTACAGGAACCTCTGAGGGAGAATGCTTCATGAGTTTCTTCTAGTTTCTGGAGATATGATACTGTCTGTCATCCCCTGACTTGTAAAACTTCAATCTCTGCCTCTGTTTTCACAAGGGATTTCCCCCTTAGCCTCTATCTTTGTGTCTCCTTCTCTTCTTCTTATAAAGACACCAGTGATGTGAATTAAGGCCCTATCCTACTCCTGTATGACCTCATCTTAACTAATTATCTTTGCAATCTATTTCCAAATGAAGTCACATTCTGAGGTTCTGGGAAGGACTCAAATTTATGTGGACACCCTCCAACCAGTGGCCTCCTTGGTGGTTCAGACAGTAAAGAATTTGTCTGCAGTGCAGGAGACCTGGGTTCAGTCCCTAGGTCAGGAAGATCCCCTGGAGGAGGGAATGACTACCCACTCCAGTATTCTTACCTGGAGAATCCCATGGACAGAGGAGCCTGGCTGGCTACAGTGCATGAGGTTGCAAAGAGTCAGACACAACTGAATAACTCACACTTTCACTTTCATATCCAGCCCAGTATGATATTATTGCAGTGGATATAGATTATTCAACTACTTTTCTGAATATTTATGTTAATTATTTTAGATGAGATAAAGAAATAAGATAAAGAACCAATGATTTGGAAAGGAGAGCAAATATCTTTATTAATAGTTAATAGGGTTGTATATCAGGAAAACCCAATTGATTCAGTTACAAATTATTGTAATTAAGATGATAGTCTAGCAGGATGGCTGACTTCCAGGCAAAATGATGATGTAAACTAGTAAGAAAATATAGTTGGGAAAAAGAGACCACTCACATAGAGAAGCATCAAAACAGAAAGAAAACCATTATTTAGGTCGTATATGAGGAAGAAACATGTAACGTGGGTTTTAAAAGTAAAAACCCTGTACAGTGTGAAAGAGCACTTTCTGAGTAGAAAGTAGTACTGTAAGAATGTTAAGTACACTAACCAAAATGTTCATATGGAAGAATTGTTAGTGTAGCTAAAAGATTTTGAAAACAAGATACAATTAGATGGGACCTGCTTTAACTGGTGTCAAAATCATTATAAATATCTAAAGGTAAAAGAAATTAGACTCTGATTTAGAAAAAGATATAAATCAATGGAACAAAATAATAAGTTCAGGATAGGACCAAGGATGTGGAAATTTTTGAATGGTACATGTAGCATTTCAAATCAGTTGAAAATATTTGTTTTTTGAGAGATATGGGCAATTGATTACCAATTTTAGTAAACATAAATTAAGGCCCCTTCATTGAAAATTGTAAAAATTTTAACATTATAATACAAAAAAACCACTAGAAGCAAAGATGTTTGTATTGTCTTGCAGTAGATCATTTTCATCCAGTTGCAAAATCTGGAAATCATAAATGAATGATTGGCATTTTAGACTGCACAAAATGTCTGAAAGGTCTTTATAGACAAAAACATCATAAATCAATTAAAAAACAAATTACAGTATAAAGGAAAACATTTAGCAACACATAACAGACTGTGATCCTTTAAACTGGTAAGGAAAAGATATAGTCTAGCAGAAAATAGAAAAGACATATGAATGATTAATCATAAGGGAAAAAAAAAAAAGCAAATGGCCCATAGTCTGCCACAAAAATGTTCAAACTCACTATTTATCAAATGAATTGAATTGATGAGATTTTTGAAAATTATTAATTTGAAGGACTGATGACATGCATGATGATAAGAGCATAGGAAATAGGTATACACATAAATGAGATAAAACAGTGGTTAAAAGCTAGGCCCCTAAAGCTAGACTGCCTGGGTTCAAATCTCAGTAGTGTTGCTTACTGTGTAATCAGGGACCAGTTACCTGATCTCTCTTAACCTCTGTTCTCTCATGTGGAAAGAAATAAAAATAACAATAATAAGTAACTACCTGACCGGAATTTTGGGGACAGGGGAGTAACAAGCTAATATATACAAAAATTGCCTGGCACACAAAAAATGTTCATTGGATACAACTATAAATGTAAATATGAGAGAAACATGCTATACTACTTTAGAAGGACAATTTGTGTGTGCATATAAAATACAACACAATACTCATATGAAATGAGTACTCATATGAAAAGGTACTATTAAAGGTAGCTCAGAATGTAATTACAAATAAAAAGTATACATTTTTACATGGAAATTGGATAACTATAGTTATATCATTATCTTATTTAGTTTTAAAAAAGCTTATATTTTTGTATGCATATATACAGAGAAATGTATCATCAGAGAATATTTCCATAAGCATCTAGCATAATTTTAGCAGGATACTATAGTGACTCTCCAATCTTCAATCATAAAATTTCAGGAAAGATATTTAAGGGGCTATATCGATTTCCTAAACTCTCAGCTGAGCACTGTGTTTGGAGGAAGAGAGACTCATTGGCTCAGCATGGGCCACATATTCAGGGCTATGTATAGAAAATGGGAAACCCTCATGGCTTGACTGAAAAGTGTAATTCTTCAAAATTGGGAGAACTATTAACAGAAAAATGGCAAAATGGTTTTGGGAAGCTAAGTAAAAAAAGATGTCTACCACATTTTCTATTTTTATGAATTTCCACATGTGTGTGTGTACTTGTGTGTCACACGTTCTCTCTCTCATACACACACGCACAGACACACACATCACTGTTACCATGTATCTTTCTTTAGTTAATAATAGATGATTGACTTTTTCTATTTAATTGTAAGAGCAACCTATGTTCATTAAGGCCTTTCCTTGTTAAGTTTTTCTGACTTATTTGTTAAGTTGTGAAGTTGGTCTGGAACTATTCCCTATTTGATTAAAGAGTTGGGTTTGTATCTGATAATTGAAATGGCAATTTTTTGTGTGTGGTGAGGAAATGGATAAATATGAAATAGATGACGGGATAATTTTTATGGATACACTTTCGTGGTTCAGTTAAATCATATCTAAATGGGGCTTGTAAAAGCGATGTTTAGGGCTAATTCTACTTCCAGGTTAAAATTTACAATGATATTTTGTCATAATAAGAAGATACTTTTATAATCCTTCCACACTTCTTTTTGCACAAAAGCTAATAATTGCTAGACATAAGAAAAATAGATCAAATGGAATCAAGACTGGGGACAATAGACCAGTTAGAAACCTATTTTAGTAGTAAGAGCGTTTCAACAAGGCAGAGGAAACAGAAATAAATAAGAGAAAATAAATTCAAGGAAATTACAGAATGATTACCCCCATGTCCATGTCTACCTTTTTAGATGCAAAGGGTGATGAAATGAAGGAATTCAGATTTACTCGAAGCATTAAAAGATCATAATAGGGAGGAGAGAATTAAGTTCCCAAATCTTGACTTTGAGGTACTTGTGAAATATCTAAGTGAAAATTCCCAGTTAATTTAAGGTCTGAGACTCAATATTCATTCCTGCACACTCATCAATCATTGTTTATTTAGCTTCCTTTTTGTGTGTGTAAGGCACTGTTACAGGTTTGAAGGTTACAGTCGAGGAGGTGAAGAGAACAGTCTTTGCTCTCGTGAACCTTAGAACCTAGGAAGGAAATATACAATAATCAAGGAGACAAATGAATACACAACATGATTTCAGTTATTGAGATGTAATGTGAAGAAAATAAAACAGATTTGAATCTAGACAAGAGATTATTTTAAATAGGGTGGTTAGCCTCTGAAGTGACATTTAGACACAGACCTCCAGTATGATAATTAATCTTGTCACATTAGCTAAGGGAAAAGAAAATTTAAGGGCAAGTTGTAAACATTGTCAAAACCCGCAGCGTATAATAATATAAAGATATAAAAATGTCCTTTGGATCTAGCTATCTGGAGGCAGTTGGTGACATAAATGAGAGTAGTTTTAGTAGGTAAAGGAACAGATGTTAGACTGAAGAAAGAAGGCATGTATGGCTTAAAAAAATAGAGGTAGCACAAGATAATTTTTAAAAGAAAACTTGGCTCTCAAGGGACAGAGAGAAGTAGTACTGATGCCAGGATCTAGGGATGCCAGGAAAGAAATTTGTAAATGTTTCCAATTATATTTTCTCATGAATTTACAGAGTGAATAAATTTAAGCAACTTTCATTAGAAAATAAAATTTAGTTCATTGATAAAATGACATATTGTTTTAGGGGTAGGTAATAGTATTATTTCTTAGCCCATTAATTTCATGGTAGAACAAGGTGGACAAAATCTGAAGTGCTCCATGGTACATAAAGTACAGAGTTGAAATTTAGTCACTGGTAGATTTCATGAGAACAGCTTGGAATTAGGACTGTTTTCAAAGGATTTCTAAATTTAAAGGACGGGTCTTTTTCCTTGAGCCATTGTTTTCATGATGAGAAATATTTTAAATTTTTTCTTTGAAGAATGGTGAAAACATTTGCTTTTTCTGAATTAATATATCTGGGAACAAGTCTTGGTAAAGGATGTTACCCCTTTTATTTAATAAACATGCAGACATACCTCTAAAACAAGCTGAAAATCTAAGCATAATTTGGCCTAATAATTTTAGCCCCACCATATTATTCCCTTCTTGAATGTAGAAGACATTCTTATTGTTCCAAGCAGCACTTAAAATACATTGTTAAATGATGTCAATGGCCATTATTTTTCTCATCCTTTCAGTGCTTGTTCCTTTATTTTACCAGTCAGTGATGCCATTTCTGATTTTTAAAATAAGACTTTTTATATTTTTTTAAAAAATGTTTCATCAAGAAAACCCCTGGTACTAAAAATTAAATGTCTCCAGGAATGTTTTGTGTCATTAGAATATGAACTAATGATTATCAGATTGGGTCTCTACCTAGAAACTGCTTAGGAGACCCAGATTTTAATTGACTGCAGCAAGTAAAACAGGGCTGTGTTTGCTATGCTAGGCAACTGTCAAGTCTCAAAGAAGTCTCAGCATTTTTCATAACCAATTAATATATGACACCTTAAATAACATGGACTTGCTATTCTTTATTAAAAGAAACTAGGGCAGGGTTGCTAAATGAAAAAAAAAAATGTTAGAAATATCTGCAGTCAGACAATTGTATTTCTGTGCAGAATTCCTGCAATTATTTCGAAAGGAAACAGAGATGACCCTAAGATTTTCTACAAACTTCCTTCACAATTTACACCTTACTTTTCATTAGAACAATGTCAGCATTATGTGCATAGATAGTTACTGAAAATTTTCTGACATGATGATAGTTTATCTGGTGAATAACAAATAAATCTGTGTTTGCTTTTTGATCTGTCCAACCATTACTAACTTCTTTACAGACTAAACCATTTTTTAATCTGTATATTAGGAGATGTTGAGCTTGCACCATAGCCTTTCCAGGGAAGCAGGCATATATAAATTACTTCTTTTTCTACTGTTTGTGTAACAGGGAGCAAAGGACATGGAAATAGCTATATTTATTCCTTACCATAAATTCAGACTCCATTCCCAACAGACTTTGTATTTTCTCTCCTCTAAAAGGTTATTTGAACACTGATTGTTTCAACATTAGAACATATTCCTTATAGCCAAAAAATTATCTAATTGTTGATTGGGTATATAAACTCCCACAAATCCTGTATATTAGAAATTCTGTAGCCTACCTATGTTACTAGTTGTGTAAACTTGAATTGAAAGGGAAATCATATGTTGGATAAAGAAAGAGGAGAAAGAACTGTTGTTAATTCAGTCACTAAGTCGTGTCTGACTCTGCAACCTCATGGACTACATGCAGCACACCAGGCTCCCTGTCACTATCTCCCAGAGCTTGCTCAAATTCATGTCAACTGAGTCAGTGATGCCATTCAACCACCTCATCCTTTGTTGCCCCCTTCTCCTCCTGCCCTCAATTTTTCCCAGAATAAGGGTCTTTTCCAATGAGTTAGCTCTTCACATCATGTGGCCAAAGTATTGGATAAAGTATTTTGGATAAAGAAAGTATTTTGGATGAACAAAGAGGAGGAAGAATAAATTATTTTATTTGATTTTACTGAGTCCAAGTTTGGTATTTTGCAAAAATTTGCAAGGGCTTGCTTCAGTTCAGTTCAGTTCAGTTGCTCAGTCATGTCCGACTCTTTGCAGCACGCCAGGCCTCCCTGTCCATCACCAACTCCCAGAGTTCACTCAAACTCATGTCCATCGAGTCGGTGATGCCATCCAGCCATCTCATCCTCTGTCATCCCCTTCTCCTCCTGCCCTCAATCCCTCCCAGCATCAGAGTCTATGAAAGTGAAGTCGCTCAGTCGTGTCCGACTCTTTGCGACCCCATGGACTGTAGCCTATCAGGCTCCTCCATCCATGGGATTTTCCAGGCAAGAGTGCTGGAGTGGATTGCCATTTCCTTTTCCAGGACATCTTCCCAATCCAGGAATTGAACCCGGGTCTCCCGCATTGCAGGCAGACGCTTTACCATCTGAGCCACCAGGGAAGCCAGTCAGAGTCTATAATTACACCCAAATTCTACTGCTTCTCCAACTTTACGATATATCATTGTCCACTTCTCAAAATTTCTCAGAAAGGGAAATAAAGTGGTTATGAAATTATCAAATTGCAAAAATCACTGGAGAAAGTTAGGAGTCTTAAAGTAAAAGTGAAGAAGAGAATAAAGATTGTAATTTGGGAACTCCCCGTTTTGTGAACTGTAAGGAATAAATTCTGCCTTCCACTAAAATTCTATCCACAATTTAGTACCAACATCTATATAGTGGGAATTTAAAGAGTTGCAAGACATTTTTATATTTTGGAACAATTAGAATAGTCAACCATAAAACAGGATTGCAAAGTCCACTTCATACAGTATTTGGAAGAAAACAGTATGAATAGATTTGAGAATTAAAACTCAATAAGCATTGTCTCTCCTCCATGAAAAATATTTAGTTGTAGATTTCTAGCAAGATTAAGAACATACAGAAAAATGAAGTGAAAAAAATGGAGAGAAGATCCTTGGAATATTTGTGGGAGATACTTTATGAAATCTTTAATGAAAGCTTCCATTAAAATTATATGCACAATAAAGTGTCAACATCTTTATATGGGAATTAAAAGATTCACACATAACATTACTAGATTTGAGATCGATATATAAATTGCACTAGTATGAAGCCGAGTCAAATGAGATCCCATATTTGACCAATTTGCTTGGCCTTATCTATATGCACATGCTGTTTCATCACTCCTGCCATTGATACTTTAATTCCTTTTTCTTTGACAAATACATTTAAGTACTGTAAGGGCTACATGTGTTTTCCCCCAGATTCATCTTGAAGGTTTCACTTTGTATGTGATGGTGTTAGGAGGTAGGGCCTTTGAGAGATGATTCAGTTCAGATGAGGCTATGAGCGTGGAGCCCCCATCCTGGGAAGAAGAGACACCAGCGCTCTCTCTCTCCTCCATATGAGGATGTAGCAAGCAGTTTTCTGAAAGCCAAGAAGACGTTCCCCAGCAGAATCCAAGTGTGCTGGCACCCTGATGTCATACTTCCCAGCCTCCAGAACGATGAAAAAATGAATGTCTACTGTTTAAATCACTCAGTATATGATGTTTTGTTATGGCAACCTGAGATGACTAAGACAAGCACCTATTTTATGTCCTTCAATTTGCAAAGCACAGAAGTTTAAAAATGAGTAAGATAGGATCCTTGCCCTGAAAAGTGTCACTGTATTCTTGGATACAGCTTGAATAGTATGAAATAAATGTGGAGCTATCAGAGTGATGCTGTCAGTTATATTTACACGCTAACTTGAAAGAAATCAGATTCTATATTTATTGGAAAATATCTACATCCTGCACTAAATCTAGTGACATATTGTTGTGTCTCTCCGTGTGTGTATTAAATTGTGTCAGTCTTTGGATTTCGCAATCCAGAAGAGATGAAAACATAGAAAAAAGCCTCACTACAGTCCAGTGGTGCCTAACAAGAAAACTTATTTTCCTGACACTGACATTAATGGAGCATATTTTATCCTGGTACAGAAAGAACCCTAAAAGAACTGGCACTATCTTCAATAAAATATCCTATGACTTGAGATACTTACTGTAAATGTGGAGTCAAGTAGAGAGCATAAGACAAAGCAAAAAAAGAAGAAGAAAACTAAGAGACTGTGGTTCAGAAAAATGTTACTGTATATCAGAGAAACCTGTTTGATAAATAGTTAAATCTGTGAAATTAGAAATCTGATTGGCATTTAGTCTCTTCCCTTGGACTTCATACTAAGAACTAAGCTAAAATTAACTATTCCTGAGAAATGTCTTCCTGTATCTTAAAGTAATATGTATTTAGAAAAATCAGAATGCCTTATAAATTGTAAAGCAAATTAAAAGAAAGGTTTTAAAATTAAAAATTTGCATACAGAGATCTGATGACAAAATGATTTTGATGCTCAAGGTGTTTTTCACATTTTTCTTTTTTACCTCTCTGTCTTGCATGTTGTTTCTTTTATAGCATCTATATATCAGTTTTGTGTCAATATTTCTAATTATCACTTATCTTCAATGCAGGAAACTTTACTGTGGGGTGGACTTGGGGCAGCAAGTCTCCAAATTATTTTGGTTGGCTCAAATTCCTCTCACATAACTTGTATTACCTTCCTATGGGCACATTCTCACCCCCACACCCAAATTCCAGCCCCCAATACTCCTACCAAATTTTTGAACTCTGATAAGGCTATCAGCAGCTTTCTCTAAGAAGCATTGCAGGCCAGAAGGGAGTGGCAAGATATATCAAATTCTGAAAGGGAACAATCTGCACCCTAGGATACTCTACCCAGCAAGATTATCATTTAAAATAAAGAATTTCTCAGATAAGAAAAAACTAAAAGAATACAGCAATACTAAGCCTAATCTAAAAGAAATATTGAAAAGACTTCTCTAAATAGAAAAGAAGTATCTATAGGGAAGAGAAAATAAATTGTCCAATCAATTGGACAATACAATTGGAAAGTAGATCACTTAAATAACACAGATTAAAAAAAAATTCTGTGAAAGTGATGATAACCACGTGTGTATATGCTCAGTTGCTCAGTCCTATCTGACTCTTTGCAACGCTATGGACTGCAGCCTGCTAGGCTCTTCTGTCCACGAGACTCTTTAAGCAAGAATACTGGATTTGGCTGCCATGCCCTCCTCCAGAGGATCTTCCCCACCCAGGATCAAACCCTTGTCTCTTAAGTTACCTGCATTTGCAGCTGAGTTCTTTACCATTAGTGCCACCTGGAAAGCCCTGGATATTCCTTATACCTAGTAAATTTATGAGCCTGATGGAGGAAAATTCACTGCATCTCTGAGTTTTTTTTACTGACATAGCCATTGTTTTTGGTGAGGCTCCAAAATGGGACCACTGATTTGTTTTAGTTTTTGATACTTAGGTAAACTTTAATCCCTTTACTACTTCCTTCCCTAGTTTATTTGCTGTTCCCTCCTATGATTGGTATTGCTTATTCTACCTCCTAGCAAGAGGAGAAGCATATTTTATTTAGAAGTAGGGGAAGGAAAAATTAGGGTCTCCAGCAGAGAGGTTGACATTTCTAGAGAAGCAATTCTTCAGTTTTCTAGATACCTCTTTCCCTCCTAGGCTATTGCATAAACATCTTTTATAGAGAAGGCCTGGAAAGTGAAGTTGCTCAGTCGTATCTGACTTTTTGTGACTCCATGGACTGTAGCCCACCAGGCTCCACAGTTCATGGAATTCTCCAGGCAAGAGTACTGAAGTGGGTTGCCATTTCCTTCTCCAGGGGATCTTCCTGACCCAGGGATTGAACCTGGGTCTTCTGCATTGCAAGGCAGATGCTTTACCATCTGAGCCACAGGGAAGACCTGGGGTTGGGGTCAAAAACAATGGTTAATGAATAACTGTTTCTTCAAACGTTCTATGACAGTCAAGATACTTGGCTAGGCCTCTGTACTCAGAGGATCTCTAGGGTAGAGTCTAAAATGAATCTATATATTCACACACATATGTATTGTGTATATGAAAAAGTACAACTTGAATAAAGAAAGCTCAACATGATTATAGAAACTCTAGTTTCCCAGAAAAAAGTTTATTTCAGTTGCCCATGAATGGTAAAGATTTTATAGTTTTATATTTAATACCTTCAGAGTATGCAGATATTAAAAAAAAAAAAAAACCTTCCAAGTATAAAATATATTTTATTTAGTCCTTAAAAATTGAAGGGAATAAAAATCATACAATGTCTGCTCCAAGATCACAATAGAATTAAACTAGAAATCAATACAGAAAGAAAACTGTAAAACTCTCAAATACGTGGATATTAAACAACACATTTCTAAAAGAAAATCACATAAGTCAAAGAAGAAATATAATGTGAAATTTAAAAATATTCTGAACTAAAAGAAAATGAAAGCACAATTTATCAAAATTTCTCAGGTGCAGCAAAAGTAAGAGAGGAAAATTTATAGCATTGACTGCATATATTAGAAAAGAAAGGAGGAGAAGGGGATGACAGAGGGTGAAATGGTTGGATGGCATCACCGACTCGATGCACATGAGTTTGGGTGAACTCGGGGAGCTGGTGATGAACAGGGAGGCCTGGCATGCTGCTATTCATGGGGTCGCAAAGAGTCGGACACGACTGAGCAACTGAGCGACTGAACCAACTCTTCGCGTAAAATCAATGACCTAAATTTCCTCCTTAAAATACTAGAAAAAGAACAATTAAATCAGAATAAAGAGAAGAAAATAAATAATAAGAATTATAATAGCAATAAAATTGAAAATAGGAATCAACAGAATCAATAAAATCAGAAGAAACTTCTTTGAAAAGATCAATAAAATCAATAAATATTTTTGGACTAACTACAGAATCAAGAGACAGGACACAAATTATTTATATCAAAAATAAAAGTGGGTCATCACTACAGATCCCATGGAAATTAAAATAATAATAAAGAAATAAAATGAATAACTCTATGCACACAAATTTGATAACCTAGATGAAATGGATCAATTGTTTGAAAGACACAGTCTGCGAGAACTCACAGAAGAGATAGATAATCTGAACAGGCTTATCTGTTTAGGAGATCCAAGTCATGTTAATGACCATTAAGGAAAAAAGTTCCAGGTGGCCTCATCTGTGAATCCTATCAAATATTAAGGAACGGAGTATACCAATTCTCTATAATCTCTTTCAGAAGATAGAAGCAAAGGGAGCACTTCCAAACTCATCCTATTGCTGCTGCTAAGTCACTTCAGTCATGTCCAACTCTGTGTGACACCATAGATGTCAGCCCACCAGGCTCTCCTGCCCCTGGGATTCTCCAGGCAAGAATACTGGAGTGGGTCGCCATTTCCTTCTCCAATGCATGAAAGTGAAAAGTGAAAGTGAAGTTGCTCAGTCGTGTCCGACTCTTAGCAACCCCATGGACTGCAACCCACCAGGCTCCTCCATCCATGGGATTTTCCAGGCAAGAGTGCTGGAGTGGGGTGCCATTTCCTTCTCCATCTCATCCTATTAGGCCAGCATTACTCTAAATACCAAAATCAGAGGAAGGTCTTATACAAAAAGACAACTGCACTCCAATCTCTCTTATGAACATAAGGATAAAATTCCTCAATAAAATAATAGTAAATTAGATTCAACAATGTGCAAGAAGATTTATACACCATGGCCAAGAGGGATTTATTCCAGGGGTGCAAGGCAGGTTCAACAAACAAAAGCAATTAATGTAATTCATTATAGCAGCAGGCCGATAAAGCAAAATTACATGATCATATTAGAAAAATTACCTGAAAAATCCAACACTCATTCATTTTAGTTCAGTTCAGTCACACAGGCATGTCAAACTCTTTGTGACCCCATGAATAGCAGCATGCCAGCACCTCCCTGTCCATCACCAACTCCCAGATTTCACTCAAACTCATGTGCAATGAGTCGGTGATGCCATCCAGCCATCTCATTCTTTGTCGTCTTCTTCTCCTCCTGCCCCCAATCCCTCCCAGCATCAGGGTCTTTTTCAATAAGTCAACTCTTTGCATGAGGTGGCCAAAGTATTGGAGTTTCAGCCTCAGCATCAGTCCTTCCAATGAACACCCAGGACTAATCTGCTTTAGGATGGACTGGTTGGATCTCCTTGCAGTCCAAGGGACTCTCAAGAGCCTCTCCAACACCACAGTTCAAAAGCATCAATTCTTCGGTGCTTGGCGTTCTTCACAGTCCAACTCTCACATCCAGGCATGACCACTGGAAAAACCATAGCCTTGACTAGAAGGACCTTTGTTGGCAAAGTAATGTCTCTGCTTTTGAATATGCTATCTAGGTTGGTCATAACTTTCCTTCCAAGGAGTAAGTGTCTTTTAATTTCATGGCTGCAATCACCACCTGAATTGATTTTGGAGCCCAAAAAATAAAGTCTCACTGTTTACAGTTTCTCCATCTATTTGCCATGAAGAGATGGGACCAGATGCCATGATCTTAGTTTTCTGAATGCTGAGCTTTAAGCCAACTTTTTCACTCTCCTCTTTCACTTTCATAAAGAGGCTCTTTAGTTCATCTTCACTTTCTTCCATAAGGGTGGTGTCATCTGCATATGTGATATTATTAGATATCTGTTATTGATATTTCTCTCAGCAATCTTGAGTCCAGCTTGTGCTTCTTTGCCCACCGAAGAAGCACATGATGTACTCTGCATATAAGTTTCTCATGATGTACTCTGCATATAAGTTAAATAAGCAGGGTGACAATATACAACCTTGACGTACTCCTTTTCCTATTTGGAACCAGTCTGTTGTTCCACGTCCAGTTCTAACTGTTGCTTCCTGACCTGCATACAGGTTTCTCAAGAGGCAGGTCAGGTGGTCTGGTATTCCCATCACTTTCAGAATTTCCCACAGTTTATTGTGATCCACACAGTCAAAGGCTTTGGCATAGTCAATAAAGTAGAAATAGATGTTTTTATGGAACTCTCTTGCTTTTTTGATGATCCAGTGGATGTTGGCAATTTGATCTCTGGTTCCTCTGCCTTATCTAAATCCAGCTTGAACATCAGGAAGTTCACGGTTCATGTATTGCTGAAGCCTGGCTTGGAGAATTTTGAGTATTAGTTTACTAGCGGGTGAGATGAGTGCGATTGTGCGGTAGTTTGAGCATTCTTTGGTATTGCCTTTCTTTGGGATTGGAATGAAAACTGACCTTTTCCAGTCCTGTGGCCACTGCTGAGTTTTCCAAATTTGCTGGCATATTGAGTGCAGCACTTTCACAGCATCATCTTTCAGGATTTGAAATAGCTCAACTGGAATTCCGTCACCTCCACTAGCTTTGTTCATAGTGATGCTTTCTAAGGCCCACTTGACTTCACATTCCAGGATGTCTGGTTCTAGGTCAGTGATCACAACATCATGATTATCTTGGTCGTGAAGATCTTTTTTGTACAGTTCTGTGTATTCTTGCCACCTCTTCTTAATATCTTTTGCTTCTGTTAGGTCCATATCATTTCTGCCCTTTATCAAGCCCATCTTTGCATGAAATGTTTCCTTGGTATCTCTAATTTTCTTGAATAGACCTCTAGTCTTTCCCATTCTGTTGTTTTCCTCTATTTCTTTGCATTGATCACTGAGGAAGGCTTTCTTATCTCTCCTTGCTATTCTTTGGAACTCTGCATTCAAATGGGAATATCTTTCCTTTTCTCCTTTGCTTTTCACTTCTCTTCTTTTCACAGCTATTTGTAAGGCCTCCTCAGAGAGCTATTTTGCTTTTTTGCATTTCTTTTCCATGGGGATGGTCTTGATGCCTGTCTCCTGTACAATGCCAGAAACCTCCGTCCATCAGGCACTCTGTCTATCAGATCTAGTCTCTTAAATCTATTTCTCACTTCCACTGTATAATCATAAGGGTTTTGATTTAGGTCATAGCTGAATGGTCGAGTGGTTTTCCTTGCTACTGTTGCTGCTAAGTCACTTCAGTCATGTCTGACTCTGTGCGACCCCATAGACAGCAGCCCACCAGGCTCTCCCGTCCCTGGCATTCTCCAGACAAGAACACTGGAGTGGGTTGCCATTTCCTTCTCCAATGCATGAAAGTGAAAAGTGAAAGTGAAGTTGCTCAGTCGTGTCCGACTGTCAGTGACCCCATGGACTTCAGCCTTCCAGGCTCCTCCGTCCATGGGATTTTCTAGGCAAGAGTACTGGAGTGGGGTGCCACTGCCTTCTCTGTGGTTTTCCCTACTTTCTTCAATTTAAGTCTGAATTTGGCAATAAAGAGTTCATGATCTGAACCACAGTTAGCTCCCGGTCTTGTTTTTGTGGACTGTATAGAGTTTTTCTGTCTTTGGCTGCAAAGAATATAATCAATATGATTTCGATGTTGACCATCTGGTGATGTCCATATGTAGAGTCTTCTCTTGTGTTGTTGGAAGAGGGTGTTTGCTATGACCAGTGTGTTCTCTTGGCAAAACTCTATTAGCCTTTGCCCTGCTTCATTCTGTACCCCAAGGACAAATTTACCTGTTATAGAGGGAAACATCCTCAATTTGATAAAGGTTGTCTATAAGGAAAAAAAAGTGAAAGCCTTCACCTAATATAATACTTACTAGTGAGAAGCCTGAGACTTTCCCACTAAGATTAGGTATAAAGCAAGAAAGTCCTCTTTCATCCCTCCTTTTTAACATCATATACTGGAATCTCTGGGTAGCACAATAAGACAAAATCAAAAGGGAAATAAAAGGATAAGACATTGAAAAAAAATATGTAAAGCTGTCTTTGTTCATAGATGATATGATTATCTATGTAGAAAATCCAAAGAAATCAATAAGAAAATCCTAAAACTAATAAGCAAAGCTGGAGAATATAAGCCTTAACCCGTGAAAGTCAATTGTTTTCCTATATACTACCAATAAATAAGTGCAATTAAAAGTTATAAACATGATACTATTTACATTAGTATCCACAGAAATAAAATAGATATAAATCAAGCAGATTATGCACAATAGTTATATGAGGAAAGCTACAAAACTTTGGGGCTTCCAGGTGACTCTATAGTAAAGAATCTTCCTCCCAATGCAGGTGACAAGGGTTTGATCCCTGGGTCGGGGGTGTAGATTCTCTGGAGAAGGAAATGGCAACCTACTATGGTATTCTGCCTGGGAAATCTCATGGACAGAGAAGCCTGGTATGGCTACAGTCCGTGGGGTCTCAAAAGACTTGGACATGACTTAGAAACTAAACAAGAACAACGCAAAACTCTGATGAATAAGATCAAAGAAGAACTAAATAAATAGATAGTCTATGTTTATGTACAAGAAGACTTAATATTGTTAAGATGTCAGTTCTTTTCAACTTGACCTAGACAGTCAATGTATTCTCCATCAAAATTCCAAATTGTTTTGTGGATATAAACAAAATGACTCTAAAATGAATAACAAGAGCAAAAGACCCAGAAAAATCAGACAACATTTAAAGGAGAATAACAAGTTGGAAGACTGACATTATCTGACTTTAAGACTTACTATAAGGTTATAGTAATCAAGTGGTATTGGCAATGGAGCAGTATAGAGAGTGTGCAAATAGACTCACACAAATATAGTCCACTGATCTGATCACTGATCCACTGATCAAAAATGCAAAGGTGATACAATGGAGCAAAGATGGTCACTTAAATAAATGGTGTTGGAACAACTGGACATCAACATGAAAATAATAACGCTAGACACAGACTTAACAACCTCCAGAAAAATTAACTCAAAGTTGATCACATACCTACATGTAAAACACAAACTTGTAAAAGTCCTAGAAGATAACATCAGAAAAATAAAAGGGAACGTCTTTAACCTGTTGAAGGTACTCTTTTAAAAACCTGAAACTATCAACCTTATTGATGAATCTTACATTTTTCATTTGATGAAAATGACTATTATTAGAAAAGAATGAATGCTTCTTCCTAAGATCAGGAACAAGACAAGGATGACGTTTCTCATCACTTCTGTTTAACAGGAGGCTTTATCTGTGCATTAAAGAAAAAAAAAAATTAAAGACATTCTGGTTGTAAAGGAAAAAGGGGAAAAGTTAAAAATCTATTTATTCAACAAATACATGATTACCTATGTGAAAATTTTAACTGAATCCTGAAAAAAGGTATTGAAATTGAAAAATGATTTTAGGAAGGTTGATGAATATAAGATAAATAAAATAACTGAAGTTTATTTTTATATATTATAAATGAACAATCATAAACTGGTATTGTAAAAATGGTAACCATTTACAATAGCATTGAAAATACAAAATATTTAGAAATACATTTGACAAAAGATGTGTTGGAACTGAACAATTAAAACTAAAACAACACTGCTGAAAGAAGTTAAAGATCTAAATAAATACAAAGATGTACTGTGCTCATGGGTCAAAATTTTCAATATTTTTAATATATCAAATCATCCAAAATTGACATATAGATTCAAAACAATGCCATCCAAAATCCTATCCAATTTTTTATTGAAATTGTCAAACAGATTTTAAAATTCATCTGAAATACAAAGCACATAGAAAAGCCAAACAAATTTGAAATAGGAGAACAAAGTTGGGGAAACAGACTACATTCTTTAAAATGTAAATATAAACACACTTAAATGTAAAACCTAAAATTATAAAACATAGAATATGAGGATAAAAATCTTTTAGAACTAAATTAGGCATTTTTCTTTTTTAAATATATGACATCAAAGGCTTGAACCATAAAAGAACAAATTGATAAATGTGGATTAATCAAAATTAAAAACTTCTGCTCCTTGGAAGATACTGTTAAAAGAATGAAAAGACAGCTTACAAACTGATAAAATATTCGCAAGCCATAAATCCGAGAAAGCACTTGCATCTGTATCATATAAATCTTTTTAAAAATAAATTGACAAACAATATGAGCAGAGTCTTCACTAAAGAAGATATATAAGTGAGAAATGAGCATAAGAAAAGATGCTGATTACTATTAATCACTATGGAAGCAGTGAATCAAACACACAATGTCTACATAACGGTTAGAGTGACTAAAATTAAATAGACTGACCCTATGAAGAGTTTAGTATGCAGACGGTTGGACAGTTCTTATAGTTTCTTGAAAAGTTAAACATATGTAAGTCATATTACCTGGACATTTTGGTCCTACATATTTATCCAAGAGAAATAAATGCATATATATGTATATTCAAAGACTTACCACTATAACCCTAATACCCACCAACAGATGAATGGATAAGTAATATATAGAACATGCTTACAAAACTGAATACTATTTAGCAAGGAAAAATAATAGACTATTGATATATACTCCAATAAGTAAAATTCTCTAAATGATATTTTCTGAGTGAAATAAGCTAGTCAAAAACGATATGATTTCATTTATAGAACATCTAGAAAATGCAAACTAATCTGTAGAGACAGTTGTTGTCTCTGTGGGAATTGGGGGAGTCAGTAAAGGGCTGGAGGGAGAAATAACAAAAGAATTTGTGCAAATTATTGGTGGTTATAGATATGTTCATTGTTTTGATTTTGGCAATAATATCATGGGTGTTTACCATGTCAAAATTTATCAGTTTTGTACTGTACATCAAATACACCTCAATAAAGTTGTTAAAATATTCTGGATATTGAGAGTAGTACTTGACAGCTATAATTTATATATTAATATTACCTAGTGTAAAATTTAGAGACAAATAATTAACATGTATTTCTTTATTACTTCTAGCTGTGGAACCACAGTTATAAAAAGCTATATTTCCTTTGCTAAGATATTTATAAAAATGTAGACTGTGTAATATACAAAATGTAATTAATTTAATCATAAACTTAATCCTGCAAGTGTGTGTTTACATCTCTTTTAAAAATATCTGATTAAATGCCTGTGTGTGACTTAGAGAGTTGAGTTTGCTGCTTTTTTTGTAATTTAAAGAAATTGTAATTGGCATAATGTAATGGCAAAATATTTATTAATGTTTTATAGATATGAGCCAGGTACTTCCCTTTCAGCAGCTCACAATCCAATTTAAATATGAGATTTACATTAGAAAACATAAATTCACTCTATCTGCTCTATTGAGAAGAGGATTAAGTATTAGAATTGCATATGGTAGAAGCAAGACTTCCCAAATGACAGTCTAGTATTTTGAGTAAAAAAATGGTTGTTTGACAGGTTAGCAGTTAAGTTTAAGTAAGAGAAACAAATATAAGATATATGGGTAGAGAATTAAGAAGACTTGGTGATGAATTGGCTGCAAATTTAAAAAAGTAAGAGAAAGAATAAATTAGGGATGAATCTTAAGTGTTGGAGTTTGATAACTAGACAGATAATGGTGCTACATTCCACATGTGTAAAAACAGGTCTGGAGTACAGAAAACAAATATCTTCAATATCACTGCCTACCTGTGTTTACTACATTTTTATTGATATTTATATAGCCTGGGCTTAAAAACACCAGTGATGTAACACTATCTTGTGAGATATCATTCCTAATTTCAAACTGTTTTTAGGCTTATCTGAGACTTCTATGTAATGCCCAAATGTCCCTCAGAGTTATTAGCTGTTTAGGAACTACTAAGTTTTGATGATGAGTTCAGACAGACTGATTTTGACTTGTTCTGAAACTCAATTTGTTTATAATCATAGCAATATCTATGGACTGCAAGGAGATCCAACCAGTCCATCCTAAAGGAAATCAGTCCTGGGTGTTCATTGGAAGGACTAATGTTGAGCTGAAACTCCAGTATTTTGGCCACCTGCAAAGAGCTGACTCATTTGAAAAGATCCTGATGTTGGGAAAGATTGAAGGCAGGAGGAGAAGGGGACGACAAGGATGAGATGGTTAGATGGCATCACCGACTCAATGGACATGAGTTTGGGTAAACTCTGGGAGTTGGTGATGGACGGGGAGGCCTGGTGTGCTGCGGTTCATGGGGTCGCAAAGAGTCAGACACAGCTGAGCGACTGAACTGAACTGAACTGCAGCACACCAAGCTTCCCTGACCCTCACTATCTCCTGAAGTTTGCCCAAGTTCCTCTGCCACTTTCTTCTCCTTTTGCTTTCAATCTTTCCCAGCATCAGGGTCTTTTTAAATGAGTCAGCTCTTTGCATCAGGTGGCCAAAATATTGAAGTTTCAGCTTCAACATCAGTCCTTCCAATGAACACCCAGGACTGATTTCTTTCAGGATGGACTGGTTGGATCTCCTTGCAGTCCAAGGGACTCTCAAGAATCTTCTCCAACACCACAGTTCAGAAGCATCAATTCTTCAGTGCTCAGCTTTCTTTATAGTCCAACTCTCACATCCATACATGACCACAGGAAAAACCATAGCCTTGACTAGACAGACCTTTGTTGACAAAGTAATGTCTCTGCTTTTTAATATGCTGTCTAGGTTGGTCATAACTTTCCTTCCAAGGAGTAAGCATCTTTTAATTTCATGGCTGCAGTCACCATCTGCAGTGATTTTGGAGCCCAGAAAAATAAATTCAGCCACTGTTTCCACTGTGCAGTTCATGGGGTCTCAAAGTCAGACACTGCCAAGGGACTGAACAACAACATTGTTACTAAATTTCTTTATCTCAGTGGCCATTAGCCAGGTTTTATCTTTTAAATGTAATTTAGATAATATGAGTATAATCATATTTTATAATTTTTCTTTATAATATCAATGAATAAAAGGAAAGCAATATCACGGTACATCACAAGACAATACTACCTGTAAGCTGAAAATTTTTTATCCCAGTTGTGAACCAAATTTATTTTACCAGTAGGTGCCAGTCTCAGCTCACAAAACTGAGACTGGAATAATTGCTTATAGGTAAATTCCATTAGAGGCATTTCTGTTTAAAAAATGTAGAATAGCAGAGATTTTATGTCAAGAAAAAAGGCAATTAATGGATTTTGAAGGCAGAACACAATACAAGCTCCTGAACAAGCCTATGACTATAACAACAACTGGAAATAAGATTAATTACTTCTTCCATAATTTTCATATTGATATAAGGAGATACTATCCCCATACAAAGGGAGTGAGAAAGGAAAAGAAAAAATATGTAAGAGATAGTTATTGAAGTGATTTCTCTGTTTACTTTATCTTCACTCCTGTCTTGTTTTTGCTTTTTTTCATTTTCTGATGGATGTGGAATAAAAATACATAATATGTTAAAAAACCAACATGACTGGATTTTTCTGTACTGAGATATAACAGGCTGGAATTCTGAATAGTACAATAAGGGGCCCAGTTGACTACAGTCTGTGTAATTATAGACTTTGCTGTCACTGAAGCAAGATGTATTTATGTACTGGATCAAGATTTAGGAGAGTCCTTGGATCAGCTGTTTGTGCGCAGCTCAAATACTGACCCAGAGTCACATCCTATCCACTTCTTGAGCAGGATAAAATTCTTCCTGCAAGAATAAATTGAGTCATAGATTTATTTTTTTTTACATCTTAAGTGAATGAGTCTAAGGGATATTTATTGTATCTGGATTACTAATGCTTTTCCATGTATGCTACAGTACCTCAAATTTTTATCTGCCTATTAGCTATATAAAATTATATAAAGACTTAAAAGGGTAGCATAACATTCAAAGTTCAAAAGCTCTAGAATAAGGAGTTCATTTGCTCCAGGAAAAGTTAAAGCAATTCTGAATGGAAGCTATGTTTGTTAAATACACCCATGTACAGAGGCATTGATTTCATGTACAAAAATCCTGCTGCTATCTGCATGGATAAAGGTGTACCTGAAGCTTGCCAAACTAGCTCTTCTTAGTGAAATGGGAGACCGGTGAAGTCCTGGATTGATCAATACGAGGCTGACTCTCCCCTTCCAGAGCATTTCAGTGTCTGTTGTGGACCTGCTAACTGACCAAGTAGATACACAGTGAGTGAAGAACTAATCCTCATTAAATAAAATGTTCCTACCCACAGGTTCTCTAATGTATGACCCAAGAAGAGGCATCCAGGTTAGGCAGAAGAAATGTGAATTTATTTGCACCAGCCAAATTCTCCTAGCAATTTTCTCTTCCTCTTATTTTTGCACATAAGGTAGAGTGGGTTAAGACACAAAGTATTTCTCAGTCTTTAAAAGTCACTAAAAGAGCACTGAAATACACTGAAATATGGTGCCAGTTAACTCAGAACTTCACCCTACTCCGGATTCTTTGCATATCTAGAGATTATGTCTCCCTGTTTGGGAGAAATGTAGAAAGGTTCAGATGGAAAATAAAAACAAACCACAGCAAAATCACCCAAACTATCAACAGAGAAATTTTGATCATTGGCCTATTGTGCAGTTTAAAGACAGGGATGTGTAATTTGATTGGTATAACTTTAGGGGTGCCCCCTGTCCTGAATGAGCTAGCTGGCTGGGAGCTAAAGTTGATTAGCTGCAGCCAGGTGAAATTCTGAAACTAAATAATACATTGCATGATGCTCTTTAGAAGGACAAATCTTGGTTTTATTTTTCTTCATTTTTATTTTCCACTAAATTATAAACACTTTATACTCTTTGTTCTTTTTTTTTTTTTTTTCAGAGAATCACAAAGAAAACTGATAGAAGGAAGACAAGCAGAAATTTTTAGGTTATACTGAGTTAAGAAAAGAAAGTTAATTTACTTTCAATACAAGTACACACTTTATACCAATCTTATGTATGGTGTGTATTATTCAGATATAATATATGAAGAAAAGTGAAAAAGAAACTAATTCTAAATTCATTAAAATAATACATTATTAGCATTACTGTGGTGTGAGTTAGGGCTGCACTCCCTTTGAAGACTCTAGAAAAAAATCAGTTTTTCTCTTTCAACTTCCAGTAGCTGTTCACATTCTTTGGCTTGTGGTTGCATTGCTCCAATCTCTGCTTTCCTCTTTATATTAACTTCTTCTCTATGCGTGTCAAATCTCCCTTTGCTTTGCTCTTAAAGGATGCCTATGACTGCATTTAAGTTCCAAGTGGACAATTTAGGATAATTTCCCTATCTCAAGAGTGTTAATTTAATCACATCTGCAAATATAAGGTAATATTCACAGGTTCCAGGATTACGATGTAGCTGTTTTTGGAAGGCCGTTTTTAGTCTATTACAATTATCCATTCTTATTACATTGTTGCCAAAAACATGTGCTCACCAATTACTCTTTTGGATGCTAAAGCTGAAACTCCAATACTTTGGCCACCTCATGTGAAGAGTTGACTCACTGGAAAAGACTCTGATGCTGGGAAGGATTGGGGACAGGAGGAGAAGGGGACGACAGAGGATGAGATGGCTGGATGGCATCACCGACGAGATGCACATGAGTTTGGGTGAACTCTGGGAGTTGGTGATGGACAGGGAGGCCTGGCGTGCTGCAATTCACGGGGTCGCAAAAAGTCAGACACGACTGAGCAACTGAACTGAACTGAACTGAAAGTGAAACTGTTTGTTGCTCAGTCCTGTCCGACTCTTTGTGACCCCATGGACTGTAGCCCTCCAGGCTCCATTGTCCTTAGGATTCTCCTAAGAACAGTAAGAATAAGGACTCCAGTAAGAATACTGGAGTGGGTTGCTATTTCCCCCTCCAGGGGATCTTCCCAACCCAGGGATTAAAATCTCATTTCCTGCATTGGCAGGCAGATGGTTTACCACTGGGCTACCTGGGAATCCAAAAAATGATACTGCAGACATAGTTTTCCTTAGAGAACTTACTCTAGGCTCCTTTCACATTGCATGAGCAGCCATGACACTGTCCTAAGGACTTATCACTTAATTTTAAAAAAGTTAGGTTGTGGTAAAATGAGTAAAAAAATAAGATCCAAACAGAGGTGTATATAAATCAAAACATTATAGCTGATTGTATCTTTTTGAGCTTTCCTGGTGGCTCAGATGGTAAAGAATCTGCCTGCAATGAAGGAGACCTGGGTTCGATCCCTGAGGTCGATTCCCTGGAGAAGGAAATGGCTACTCACTCCAGTATTCTTCCCTGGGGAATCCCATGCACAGAGGAGCCTGGTGGACAACAGTCTATGCGGTCGCAAAGAGTCGGACATGACTAAGCGACTGAGCATAGCACATATCTTTTTCAGTTCAGTTCAGTTGCTCAGTCGTGTCTGACTCTTTGCAACCCCATGGCCCACAGCACGCCAGGCTTCCCAGTCCATCACCAACTCCCTGTACGCAAACTCACGTCCATCAAGTCATGATGCCACCCAACCATCTCCTCCTCTGCGTCCCCTTCTCCTCCCACCTTCAATCTTTCTCAGCATCAGGGTCTTTTCAAATGAGTCAGTTCTTTGCATCAGGTGGCCAAAGTATTGGAGTTTCAGCTTCAGCATCAGTCCTTCCAATGAACATTCAAGACTGATTTCCTTTAGGATGGACTGGTTGGATCTCCTTGTAGTCCGAGACTGTCAAGAGTCTTCTCCAACACCACAGTTCAAAAGCATCAATTCTTTGGCACTCAGCTTTCTTTAGAGTCCAACTGTCCCATATCTTTTTATTTAATATAAATTCTTCTTTTTTTTTTTTTTAGTAATAGAATTTTCATTTTCATGTAGGTTATGTAGGTTGCAAAAAAAACAGCTAAAAGATCACATTTCCAAAATTCCATATAGCTAGGGGTGACGTGTGACCAGTTTCTTTCCAGTGAAATTCAAATAAAAGTGTTTGGGCACGTAGAGAAAGGTATGGGAGTGAATTATAGTGAAATGAGAATTCTTTCTTCTGTATTTCTTATTTCTTATAATGAAAACCACGGGAAGTCTCCTGAACTATAGGTACCCTTGGAAAAGGAACCAATTTAGTCAAGGTGGTAAAGCAGAAATATTGAAGGAATCTTATTTTATGGAAAAGAAGAAATATATCTCCCTTATTTAAGCCACTATTTGTTTTGAATTTTTGTTTCATGCAGCTGACCCTAATCCTAACTGATAAATCGTTATATGTTTCATTAACTGTGTCATTGTATTAGTGATAAAATTCTCTTAAAAATAAATTCTGTAGAAAATCTCAGCAATGTAGGGCCACAAAAACTTTGTAGATTAGTAAATATCATAGTGTTCTCAAAACTATATATAAAATCTAACTTTAAGGGAAATGTTTCCCCTAAAAGATAACTTATTTTATTTGCTGAGTATAAAATCATAAAATTCAAAATTACCAATTCTTTTGCAGATCTTACACAGTTTTGATTTTACTGCATTTGTGGTTCATGATTTTCCTAGGCCATTTTTTTTCTTTCCAACCTCAAATGTGACCTTTATCATCTAAGTTACCAGTGAGCAGTTAATCTTAAGTTTTAATGTCGTGCTTCATAGCTAAATAGTGTGAAAAGTATTCCAATTAATATGGCAATATGTTGGAATGAATATACTCCAGTTAACATGGCAAGATGTTGAAAGGAATGGTTAATTATTTTGATTTCATGTATCATCTGCAAGGTACAGCTGCATTGGTTAAATGACAATTTGTCCACACGAATGGAAAAATAACTTATCTGTTATGCAAATTCACTTTTATGATAATTCCTTAATCCCTCATTTCTTTTTCTGTCAATCTACTTTATTCTGTTGCTCAGGTGCATAAATAGGCTAATCAATCTAGCTGATATGCACTCAGGTTCTAAATATACACATATCACATATATAAGTTATACATTTTTTCCCTACATTTCCATCAGCCAGTCTTTTGATTTCAAAGGTAATGCTCTGAGTCATACTTAATTTTCAGTACCCAAGGTGATATTTGAAAAAGGACACTTCAAGCTCAATTTTGCTAATATTCTTTATCAAGTTCCATAGTCATCAGATTTCTATTTAATCCAGACTAGTTGTAGTAGGGGTTTGATAGGGGAGGGGCAGCTTTATATTCCCTTTAAAAATACAGATATGCTGCTGCTGCTGCTAAGTCACTTCAGTCGTGTCCGACTCTATGTGACCCCATAGACAGCATCCCACCAGGCTCCCCTGTCCCTGGGATTCTCCAGGCAAGAACACTGGAGTGGAATACAGACTCCAATGCATGATAGTGAAAAGTGAAAATGAAGTCACTCAGTCATGTCCGACTCTTCCCGACCCCATGGACTGCAGCCTACCAGGTTCCTCCATCCATGGGATTTGCCAGGCAAGAGTACTGGAGTGGTGGGCCATCACCTTCTCCTTTGAGGCTAATCAACTCAGATTGCCAATTGTAAATGAGGTATCATAATGGTGGTAGAGAGCACTTGAATAATACTTATCAATACACCCTTTTAGAACAGGAGAAAAATTTCATCAATAAAGCAAATTTGATCCTGAGTTAAGAATCAGTCGCATTTTACTCAGATCATCTCTAAACATAAAATCCTGGAGACAGGATGAGTATTGTCCTACTGACTAACACATAAATCACTATCACCTCAAAGTGATTACACTGTTAACAGTAAGCCCTATATTGCTTTACTTACCCAAAAATGAGAAACAATATACAAAAAACTTCTGCTTCTAACATTCTGTGTATATTCTTGTTAATATGTACAAGTACAGACATTTTTGATGTAAATTCACTTTGACTGATCTACTGTAATACAACAGTTGCTGTTCTTTAGATGCTAAGTCCTGTCCAACAGTTTTTTGATCCCATGGACTGTAGCCTGCCAGGCTCCTCTGTCCATGGAATTTCTCAGGCAAGAATAATGGAGTGGGTTGCCATTTCCTTCTCCATGGGATCTTCCTGACCCAGGGATTGAACCTGTGTCCCCTATATTGGCAGGTGTTTTCTTTATCACTGAGCCACCAGGGAAGCCAATACAATAGTATGTAAAATATAGTAGTCATTATTACCCAGGCAATTGTACAGAGTTCATTTTCTTAATTAGATATTACTATCCTTTATGTAGGGGCAATCTTTCTTTTTTGGACAGTGGTCCAGAACACTAGTTTTAAGAAGACAATTCCAGTTCTGGGTTTCCTGTTTGAAATATGTAAATGCCTCAGAAAATTTGGAATAGATGATCTTCAGCAACGTTGGGCTGTTGACAAATTACAATATTCTCTGTGAATAATTATTTTTGACTATAAAGTTGACTTGATACTTTCTCTTTCACAAATCATTTACAGGTTTTAAAAATATGTACCAAAATATATTAGGCTCAAGAAAAGTTTCTGTTTGCTTTTTGCTCCCTCTATCCACACTAAAAAAAGTGTATGTAGCAAACTTATTCCAACTAGAATTTAAACGCTTCAGGTTTCTCTCTGGGGGAAAAGAAAAAAAAAGGTATTTTAATGCATTTAGAAGTTTTCTTTACATTTGCAGTATTATCTACTGTTATATATTTGTCTATATACTGGGAGACTCTACTTGTATATTCTGGAATCATCATTTCCTTTTTTTGTAGGTCACCTGGGGAAATTACTCCTGGGAAGTTTTGTTAATTCAGGGTGTTTGTTTTTTCTTGACCGCTTCTTACATCTTAATTCCCTGTATTACATGCTCTTTTCTTTGACATCTGTTGAATTGTTGTTTGATGTTATTGTGTGTCTGTTAGTCACTCAGTTGACTCTTTTTGACCCCATGGACTGTAGGCTGCCAGGCTCTTCTGTCCATGGGATTTCTCCAGCCAGAATACTGGAGTGGGTTGCCATTCCATTCTCTAGGGGATCTTCCCAACCCAGGGATCAAACCTGCATCTCCTGCATTGTAGGCAGATTCTTTACTGTCTGAACTACCATGTGATGCTGCTGCTGCTGCTGCTGCTAAGTCGCTTCAGTCGTGTCCGACTCTGTGCAACCCCATAGACGGCAGCTCACCAGGCTCCCCCGTCCCTGGGATTTTCCAGGCAAGAACAGTGGAGTGCGTTGCCATTTCCTTCTCCAATGCGTGAAAGTGAAAAGTGAAAGTGAAGTCAGCCGTGTCCGACTCTTTGCAACCCCATAGACTGCAGCCTACCAGGCTCCTCCATCCATGGGATTTGCCAGGCAAGAGTACTGGAGTGGGGTGCCATTGCCTTCTCTGCTATATAACGCTACTTTTACTCCACATATGTTTATATACTGTAATATGTTATTTTGGGTAAGCCACTGAATCTTCTTACTTTTCATTTTCCTTGACTTCTATTCCAGATTAGAGGATAGAGTTGCTTCTTTATAAATAGTTAATGATTTGGTGATTACCTCACATTCTTACTTTAAGAGGGGGCCATCTCAACAGACTGTGTATGGGGTAGCATTATGCAAATTAGCAGCAACTCACAAATTTAGTTTTGCAAATTGTTCCGGCTGTCTTGTTAGTCTTTCATATTTAGAAATTTAATTTCCATTTAACCAAAACATACTGAGGCACAGGAAATGTGAGTGCCTGGGAGGAAATAGAACCTTATCTAGAACTGAATTATGGGCTTTTTAAAAAAAAATCTTTGTATTTCTGTTTTTTTTTTTTTTTTTTAGCCAGAGGGGATTAGCTAATTGGAGTAATGTCCAAATAACATAGCTAAATTGGGTTAGTTCATATTGCCAGAATAAGTTGACCATTAGGATTTGTGTAAAATCTCAAATCCCAAAGGGTGTTTGGACTGATGAGAAAGGAGTTTGCTGAAATCCTCTTCAAATGACTTCAAATAACACTGGGATTCTTGTTTTCTAGGCTGTATATCTATGTTTATATTCTTTTCACTTCCAATCTTTTAACCACTGGGGAAATAAACTATACAATGACAGAGGCCCAGTAGAAAACAAAACAAACAGTCCTGGAAATGGTATTAGAACTTCCATTGCTTGCTTATCTGTTACTATGAAAAAAAAATATGCTTTGTTTTTCTAAATCAGGAATAATTTCAAGAATTTAATTTGTCATTTTAGAAATAGTGCAATTGTAGCATAAAAGGTAATATATGTACATCTAAGTCATCTTGTACACTAAATCTAGATACTTAAGCAAACAATAATAGCTAATATTTACCGGAGGTTCACTTTGTGGCTGACACTATCTTTTTCA
Organism: Bos javanicus; assembly: GCF_032452875.1. Classification (NCBI taxonomy): domain Eukaryota; kingdom Metazoa; phylum Chordata; class Mammalia; order Artiodactyla; family Bovidae; genus Bos; species Bos javanicus. Next base: position 54,322,637 of record NC_083881.1, on the reverse strand, counting down.
TTATTAAACCTCATAATAAGCCTTTTAGGTGGGATTGTTATTATTCCAATTTTCCATATCAGGAAATTATGGCTTAGAAAGGTTAACTACAAATACGTAATAAATGATTTGACTAGGGACAACTTGGAGAAGGAAATGGCAACCCACTCCAGTGTTCTTGCCTGGAGAATCCCAGGGATGGGGGAGCCTGGTGGGCTGCCGTCTATGGGGTCGCACAGAGTCAGATACGACTGAAGTGACTTAGCAGCAGGGACAACTACTGATTCATTCATGATCAAGCATTTTTATAATAAGCTTATATTGTTGTGACTCTTTTATCAGATATAGATGCTTTTGAGTGGTGGTATAATTTCAACATTATCTTATGATTAGCATTTCTATGATAGAAATTCATATTTTTCTATAAGCCTAAATTAAGCATAATTAATAATGCTCTATGATTGCAGGTAATTTGCTATTTCCACTTCATTTTCCCTTCTTCCTCTGTTCCCAGTAATTTCAGGGTAATGTAAAGTGGATATTTTTTTTTTCAATAGAACTTTGTCATTTGCTTTAACTTTCCTGACATATTTTGTGCAATATCCAAGTAGTGGGAAAATACATTTATATGTGGGTCTTGGTTAGATATCTATAATGTAACTCATTAGTCTTCTGAGAACATATATAGCACAGAAATCATACAAGGTTGATATTTTTAAAGCTAATGAGCCTCTGATTAGCATCCAACTAGCTATAGTTAGCAAGATGTATGCCCTTCCTGTGATTTATAGTGATTAACATGATCCAAGATTCTTTCTCATCTCTAAAATTTGTCTTACCAGCAAGCTTAAAGAAACCACACACACTTCTTCTGATGATCCTTGTGGGAAACAGAACAAAATAAAATACTACTATATGAAAAGAAATTATTTTCAGTAAAATATATTGTTGGAATATCCACTGGGAAGAAGGAAACAATAAAAATAACATTGTGTAAAATATGCTGGCAATCAGGAAACTGCACACACAGCTTCAGAAGCTCTGGATAGGTAATGATGGGTCTCTAAGTCTTGAGTTAAAGTTTCATTAATTCCTATGTTTATTCATTCATCAAATATTTATTGAGCATATGCCATATGACCTTAAACTGTGCAAGCTTCCCTGACATATGACCAGGAACAATACAGACAGAGTCCCTAACACTAAATACTTAGAGTCTGGTGGGGCAGGCTGGTAATTAAGTAAGCTATAAATTGTGGTAAATGTCACGGTAGGAAAAAGGCATAGCGGGAAAAAATAATCTGGTTGCAAAGCTGAGGAATTTTTATTAGAGGAAATGAATCTAACCTGAAATATAAAGGTTGAAAATAATGGTAATCAGTGAAATAATAAAGCAGGTGTGTGTGTGTGTGTGTGTGTGTGTGTGTGTGTGTGTGTGTGTGTTTGCTCTTGCATGTGTGGTAGGAACGGATGTCCAGTGTTCTGCAAGCCACTTTCTGAATCTGCTTTCTTATTTGTAATATGAAACAATCTGGTCACACAATTTGTAAGGTCTTTCTTTGCTTAGGAAAATGCTATGTTTCTCTGAAATCATAAGCACAACATTACATTAGTGAGACCCAAAGAGTCAAGCTCTTGTAATGCTTACGCCATATGCTGCTTCATCAAGAATTCTCTTTTAAAGTTACAACGACTCTCTTGAATACCTAAGACAATAGGGCCATTCCAGAATGAGTGGAAATCTTGGATTATGCTAAATGCTTCCTTAACATTTAGTAAATTACTATTGCAATAAGCTAAATAATATGCTAGGACTTGAAAGAATGATCACAGTCTCAGAGGTATATAACTTTCTGCCAGAGGGTAGTGTGCAAAAAGAGACACTGGTTCTTATCAACCTAAGAACAACACATTTACTCTAAGTAAAATCAAGCTGCATGAAGAAAATTAATTTCATACAATCCAGCCTGTCAAAGAACTCTCACTTCATCCTGCAGAGAAAATTCTTTAAAATATTCTGAGAGACTCAGACAAGATGAATCTGATCTATCATAACTTCAAACTCTTCAGTTTCTCCCAGCAGCCACTAGTCCCTGACCTTGAAAATTCCTCACCTCTAGCAACCTGTAAACAAGAAAAGAGATTAGCAGTAATGGAAGATAGTGAATTTTTCTAGTTAGGTTATGCGGGGAATGGACTTTTGATTGAAGTCATTGGACTAAGCAACATCAGAACTATTCACATAAAAAAAAGCACTGGTTCAGAGTCAGCAGGTGGACTGTGGAGAAGTTATTTCACAGAATACTGGAAATATTTGAGGTGCATTATTGCTTGTAAAAATGCATGCAGATTCTATTTTTTCCCCTTTGGATGAAGATATGGCCTTGTTGATCTGAGACTAGATCAAGCAACAAGAGAGATTTTTCCCAGTTAATTGTTTTTTGGGGAAACAATAAGCTAGTCTCCCCAAAGACACTAAAGATCTAAATTCAGCATATGTTTTCAGTTGAAGAATACCCCTATTTTTTTTAAAGTATGCTTATGTAATTCAAAATTAGTTTCAATGGTGAAAGTTCAGGAGTCAATACCAATTCTGTGGAAAGCACATCTCTGGGCATATGGTAACTAACTATCCATTTTTGTTTGTAAAAAGAGTATGGCACAGTATCAAGTAATACCTGGCTATAAAGTATACCTTCAAGAATCACTGCCTCTGAGGTTCTAGGCAATGCATTTTTTGTTCCCAATATTTTCAGGGCTTTTATATGTGAATTAGAGAAAACCACTGTTAGAAAAAGAGCTATGTGTTGTCTGGATTAAATGAGATGATGTAGGTAAAGCATTTACCATAGTGATCACTATACAGCAAATGTTCAATGAACATTAGTTGTTACTGGCACAAAGGTAATGGAAACAATTCCCAATTCCAAAGGAAGGCAGTGCTAAAGGATGTTCAAATTACTGGACAGCTGCACTCACTTTCCATGCTACTAAGGTTATGCTCAAAGTCCTTCGAGCTAGGCTTCAGCAGTTCTTAAATAGAGGACTTCCAAATGTACAAGCTGGGTTTAGAAAAGGCAGAGGAACCAGAGATCAAATAGGCAACATTTGTTGGATCACAGAGAAAGCAAGGGAATTCCAGAAAAACATTCACTTCTGTTTCATCAATTACATGAAAGCCTTTGACTGTGTAGATCACAACAAACTGGAAAATTCTTAAAGAGCTGGGAATACCAGATCATCTTACCTGTTTCCTGAGAAACCTGTATGTGGGCCAAGAAGCAACAGTTAGAACCTTACATGGACTGACTGATTCAAAATTGGGAAAGAAGTACAACAAAGATGTATACTGTCACCCTGTTTATTTAACTTATATGCAGGTTACACCATGCAAAAGGCTGGGCTAGATGAGTTACAAGCTGCAATTAAGGCGGCAGGGAGAAATATCAACAAGCTCAGCTATGCAGATGACACCACACTAATAGCAGAAACCAGAGCAACTAAAGAGCCTCTTGATAACAGTGAAAGAGTAGAGTGAATAAGCTGGCTTAAAACTCCACATTAAAAAAAATAAGATCATGGAATCCGTTCCCATCACTTCATGGCAAATACAAGAGTAAAAAGTGGAAGCAGGAAAGATTTTCTCTTCATGGTCTCCAAGAATCACTGTGGATGGAGACGTCAGCCATGAAATTCAAAGACATTTGCTTCTTAGAAGGAAGGCTATGACAAACTTAAATAGCATATTAAAAACAAGAACATCACTTTGCCAACAAAGATCCATGTAGTCCAAGCTATAGCCTTTCCAGTAGCCATGTACACTGTGAGAGTAGCACCATAAAGATGGCTGAGCACTGAAGAACTTATGCTTTCAAATTGTGGTGCTGGAAAGACTTTTGAGAGTCCCTTGAACAGCAAGGAGGTCAAACCAGTCAATCCTAAGAGAAATCAAATCTGAATACTCATTGGAAAGACTGATGCTGAAGCTCCAATACGTTGGCCATCTTATGTGAAGAGCTGACTCATTGGAAAAGACCCTGAAGGTGAGAAAGATTGAAGGCAAAAGGAGAAGAGGGTGGCAGAGGATGAGATGGTTGTATAGAATCACTGATTCAATGGACATGAACTTGGGTGAACTCCGGGAGATGCTTCAGTCCATGGAGTCACAAAGAGTTGGACATGACTTAGTGACTGAACAATAACAAAGGGAAGCAGAAGCAACAATAACGACATATGAGTGAGATTAGAGGGCTTCTCTGGCGGCTCAGCTGGTAAAAGAGTGAGATTAGAAAGAACAACTTTCTCAAAAAGATTAATGTCGTAAACAAGAATTACTTGTTTCTCTCCTCCCACCTCATATTCTGCCCACAAGGAGAGAGGGAGAATTAATATATTTAATTTTAAGTAAAACATTCCTATTAATAAAAGTCAATTAGCTTGTCTATAAAATTCTCAAAATAAATATTTATACCATTTTATAAAAAATACTGTTCAACTTTATCCCCAGTGTGGTCTCCTTAGAAATCTTGGAAAATGAAAATAAAATTTGCATTTCAAATAGTCTCTATCAAAGCTTAAAAATATCTTTTCCTTAAGTATGAGTGTTTCTCAACTGTGGAACATACTATTAAGCTTCAATCTGAAAATAAGCATTTGTTGATGTTCAGCAAGACCAGTCAGAGAGTGAAATAGCTCTAGTTCTGTACCAGTCAGGAGGGAAAGCAGCAATAAAATGATTCAATGCATTCAGTTCAGGACTTGCAGTTCAGAACCAAAGAATGCTACAGTCAGAAGATGAGTAATGGACAGAAAGAAAAGCAATAGACAATTAATCTTATAGTTTTACTGGAAAGTAAATTAAGTATACTGAACATCTTATGATACAAATAGGACATATATATCAATAAAACACTAAATTCTTAATGGTTCTAATTGAATATTAATTAGTAATTCAATTAATTAATTGAATATTAATTCTAATTCTTAAGCCTCTACACAGCTGTATTGATTTTTTAATAGTTTTATTTTGCTAACTGTATATCCTGTCAATTCTATGCCTTAACTTTTAATAGAGTACATAAATCTCCTGTACATTTTAGTGAGAAGGCATTAACTTAACAGGATGCAAAGTAGCTATTAGAAAAACTTTCAAAATATTTTAAGAATAAATTTTCAGTCGTGTGTATTTTAACCTTTATCTATTTAGTGTTCACTGTGTGTTGGACATTGTATTAAGAATATGACATGCTCTACAACTAAATCTTTGTGGCAACCCTATTAGGTAGATGACACTACAAATTTTACAAATGAACAATTTAGAAGTTGAGAATATTACCTAAGATTTCATAGCTAAATATGTAGAAAGATCTGGATCCACTGTTATGTTTAATTTACATTACAGTTTGATTAAAAATTAAATTTGAAAAACATAATGAACTCAATACAGAAAACAGATTAGTGGTTGCCAGAGTGGGGGATGAGGGGTGGGCAAAATGAGTGAAGGTGGTCAAAAGGTACAATCTTTCAGTATAAAATAAATAAGTCCTTGAGATATAATGTACAACATGTTAACTAAAGTTAATAATGGTTTATTGTAGATTCGAAAGTTGCTAAGAGAATAGAGGTTAAAAGGTCTCATCATACCCACAGAAAGTGTACATATATATATGTATATGAAGGAAAGTTAAGACCAACCTAGATAGTATATTCAAAAGCAGAGACATTACTTTGCCAACAAAGGTCTGTCTAGTCAAGGCTATGGTTTTTCCTGTGGTCATGTATGGATGCGAGAGTTGGACTGTGAAGAAAGCTGAGCACCAAAGAATTGATGCTTTTGAACTATGGTGTTGGAGAAGACTCTTGAGAGTCCCTTGGACTGCAAGGAGATCCAACCAGTCCATTCTGAAGGAGATCAGCCCTGGGATTTCTTTGGAAGGAATGATGCTAAAGCTGAAGCTCCAGTACTTTGGCCACCTCATTCGAAGAGTTGACTCATTGGAAAAGACTCTGATGCTGGGAGGGATTGGGGGCAGGAGGAGAAGAGGATGACAGAGGATGAGATGGCTGGATGGCATCACTGACTCGATGGACGTGAGTCTGAGTGAACTCCAGGAGTTGGTGATGGACAGGGAGGCCTGGCGTGCTGTGATTCATGGGGTCGCAAAGAGTCGGACATGACTGAGTGACTGAACTGAACTGAACTGATATATATATATATATATATATATGGTGATGGATATTAACTATACTATTTGTGTTAATTTTTTTGTAATATATGCAAATATATAATCATTATTGCATACCTGAAACCAATATAATATTACATGCTAATTATTTCTCAATGAAATTAAAAAAATATATATATATCCCTCTTATCTTACCTATAGAGGTAGATTATTGGTAAGCATAGAGCTGAAGGAAGAAAATATAGGAGAACATATTTGTGATATATGGCTAAAGACAGGCTACCTGAACAAGATCTTAGAGGCGAATACTAAGATGAAAAATAGATGCTAATAGGTAGCATTAGTAGACAAGAACTGACTAAGGAAAGATATCTGCAACATTTAAAACCAATGAATCACCAATATTAAAAATAAAACAAAGTGTAAAAACAAAGCAAAAGTATAACTGAAGTGTGGCTATAAATTTAAAATGGCATAGAATATGAATAAGCATTCATTTAAGGTTCCCCCTCCAAAAAAATAAAATCAGATTTAAGAAGCTGTACATTTAAACATTTTACAGAGTTAAATAGACTTTCAAAGTGTGTACATAGAAATAGCATCTTCTTAACTTTCCACTCCCCATTAGCCACACTACTCAAGTTTTTAGCTAACTATTTTGGCAATTATTTCCATATAATTAAAAATACTCTAATATTTAAAGCCATATGATACATATAAAGTAAACCATAAAAAATTTCTGAGAATCAGGATCTCACAATAACATTCTCAACAGAAATTAAATTAAATTAGAAATAAAAAATATACTTAAAAATTTCAACTTGTAATTCAGTTTTACTTTTTGCTTTACCTTTTCCAAATTTTAGATGCATACAATCTAATGATTGTTTAACTTTTATTGAAATAAGAAATAAAATCTTAAAAATTATAAAGAGGGCTATAAAAGTTAAATAGGACCTAAATATTTTTCCAGTAGTCATGTACAGATGTGAGCGTTGGACCATAAAAGGGCTGGGTGCTGAAGTACTGATTCTTTCAAATTATGGTGTTGTTGGAGAAGACTCTTGAGATTCCCTTGGGCAGTAAGGAAATCAAACCAGTCAATCCTAAAGAAAATCAAACTTGAATATTCATTGGAAGGACTGTTGCTGAAGCTGAGGCTTCAAAACTTTGGCCACCTGATGCAAAGAGTCAACTCAGTAGAAATGACGTTGATGCTGGGAAAGACTGAGGGCAGGAGAAGAGGGTGACAGAGGATGAGATGGTTGGATGGTATCACCAACTCAGTGAACATGAGTTTAAGCAAACTCTGGGAGATAAAGGACAAGGAGGCCTGGCATGCTGTGGTCCATGAGGTCACGAAGAGTTGGTCACAACTTAGTGACTGAACAGCAACAACAAAATATTTCCACAAAATTCAAAGGAGTCTGTAAGTTAAAATTAACAATTTATTCCAATAATTGGATACTGTAGCATTCAGTTCAGTTCAGTCGCTCAGTTGTGTCCGACTCTTTACCAGCCCATGGAGTGCAGCAGGCCAGGCTTCCCTGTCCATCACCAACTCCCAGAGCTTGTTCAAATACATGTCCATCGAGTCGGTGATGCCATCCAACCATCTCATCCTCTGTCATCCCCTTTTCCTCCTGCCTTTAAGCTTTTCCAGCATCAGGGTCTTTTCCAATGAGTCCATTCTTCTCATCAGGTGGCCAAAGTATTGGAGCTTCAGCTTCAGCATCAGTCTTTCCAATGAATAGTCAGGATTGAGTTCCTTTAGGATTGACTGATTTGATCTCCTTGCTGTTCAAGTGACTCTCAAGAGTCTTCTCCAACACCACAGTTCAAAAGCGTCAATAATTTTGCAATAAAATTAAATGTCCTTCTTTTATATCAGCAAAACACAATTAAAAAGGAAATAGAAATATTCTATTTACTATTAGACCAAAAGCTATAAGGTATAGAATAAATTAAGACTATATTAAGGTTTATTACTTAAATATACATAAAAGAATATAAATAGCTGAACAAAATGGTGAGCTATGGTGTTAAGCTATGGTGTTAAACAAGGTACGATGCAATTCACTGTGATAGTAACTTTCTAAAAGCAAGGCAAATTTTTTATCTTTGGTATAATGATTTTGACATGCTTGAGTATATAAAATTATACATGGGATTATGTGCACTGCTTAATACTGATAGGGAATAAAATTAAATTACTTTGCATATAAATGGAATCAAGCATGTTAGGGCAATGCATAGAAGAATACAGCACCTTGGAAAGGAGGAAGGAGAAAGAGAAAAAAGGGAAAAAAAGCAAAGTGTATGGCTCAGAGGGAACACTTTGAGAAAGGAGATGTACAGGGTTGTCATTACAGGGCTGTAGGTTTCTTTTTCTTTTTTAATCATTTTAGGGCTATGGTTCTTTTACAACACACATTGTCTTCTCTTTATCCATCAAAACTTCTATCATTTCTTAGTCACTGATGCTGTTACACATGTGAAATTTTATTTAGGTGAAGTTTGCAACTGAAGCACAGATGGCTGATTATCAGACAGAAAACAAAACTGAAGCATACAGTTTATTAATAGAAAATCAGTATTGTGTTTCCCCTACTGTATCAATCAAGATCCCCAGAGAAACAGAAGCAATAATACTGACAGAATATACATAATATATTCATATATGTATGCAAATATACATATATATGTCTAATATTTATAGAAATAGAATCAGTAGTGTATTTGTTTCTGTGCATATACATATGCTTTGATTCATTTTAAGAAATTGGCACTCATGATTGTTGAGAGTGGCCAGGCTAGTCCAAACATTTGTAGGGCATGCCAAGAGCCTGGAAATTTAGGCAGGAATTAATGTACCAATCTTGAGTATAATTTCCTCTTATGCTGGAAAACCATAGTTTTTGCTCTTAAGGCCATCAGCTGATCAGATGAGAACCATTCATATGATTGAAGGCACCATGGCTTTTACTTAAAACCAACTGATTCTATATAGGGCTTTCTTGGTAACTCAGTTGGTAAAGAATGCAATGCAGGAGATCCTAGTTCAATTCCTGGGTCAGAAAGATCCGCTGGAGAAGGGATAGTCTACCCACTCCAGTATTCTGGCCTGGAGACTTTCATGGACTGTATAGTCCATGGGGTCTCAAAGAATGGGACAGTACTGAGCGACTTTCACTTTCACTTATGCTTCTCTGATAGCTCAGTTTTTTAAGAATCCGCCTGCAATGCAGGAGACCCAGGTCTGATTCCTGGGTGGGGAAGATCTGCTGGAGAAGGGATAGGCTTCCCACTCCAGTGTTCTTGGGCTTTTTATGTGGCTCAGCTAGTAAAGAATCTGCCTGCAATGCAGGAGACCTGGGTTCAGTCCCTGGGTTGGGAAGATCCCCTGGAAATGGGAAAGGTTACCCAGTATTCTGGCCTGGAGAATTCCATGGACTGTATAGAATTCCATGGACTGTATAGTCCATGGGGTCGCAAAGAGTGGGATGCAACTGAGCCACTTTCACTGACTCAGTCAAACTGACTCAATGTATTAACCACATCTACAAAATATATTTATGGCAACACCTAGATTTGCACTTGATTGTAACTGGGTACAATAGCCTAGCCAGGTTGACACAAAAAACTAACCATCTCACCTGCTAAATGATATTGAATACATAGTTTTAAAAAAGATATGTATGTACCAGTTAATATATGTATTTCATTCAATTATCTAAGTAATTTACATATTTTAATCATTTTATCCTTGTAACAACTCTGTGAGATGATTATGATCCCCATTTTACAGAAAAGAAAAATATAACTTAAAAATATTAAGGAATAACTTCATGAGAACTCAGTTAATAGGCATCAGGGTTGAGAGTCAAATTTAGTGTGCAAGTTTTTTCACTGTTAGAGCATCTTTACCACACACACACACACACACCCCCCACATCTGTTGAAATACTGATTAATGAGGATTTTCTTTTACCAGAAGTTCTCCTCCAACTTGAGTCTGATCATTTTAGGACATTTTAGGACATTCTTTGGGTAAAAAATGCTTGGTATATAATAAGAGCTCCATAAAAATGTAGTGACTAATGCTTGCATAAACACGCCAGAAATGAATGAATGAATGAATGAATAACATCTGGCCCATTGCACTATTTCCTTAATGAGAAACTGGAATTATTTTGGTTTAACAGTCATTTTTTCAAGGAAACAGAGAAATGTTTTGTAACATAGAACAAAATGGGATTTCATCAGTTTGTGATTAACTGTCTATATATGCTAAAATTTAAAACGTAAGGAAATAGGTTAAATCTCTGTACCAACGTTCTATTATCCTAGAATACATTATTTCTTCATGTAACAGAAGACTTACACAAAATTATCCTTCTTTCCACTTCCTATCTTAAATTACTTTGATAAATAAAAGCACATTTCATTTTATACTTTGAGATCAAAGTATTAAAATGCATATATAAGTAGTTGAAAAATAAGCACAAATTCCTTTTACCTAGAAGATGATGCTGCATCAGCAAGGCCTTATTTTTCAGAAGTGGTGGGTTAAAAGGTTGAAAGTTAACATACAGCAATGGTTTACAATTCTACACAATCAAAACTAGAACATGGCGGGAAATCTGGATGGTGTCTTTGTATACAATAATAAAATGCATTTCTACGTATTCCATGAAAAAAAGGTTGAAAGTTATAGCAAGGAATGGCAGTGAATAAAGGAGATATATAGGATGCATTGAAGATGAACTTAACTTTTTTTTTTTTTTTTCAGAACAAGTGTACTTTTATCGTGGGTTAGAAGTCCGTCTGTTGGGCTGGGAGCCGGTGAACATGCTGAACTTAACTTTTATGGTAATTAATCTTTTAAAGGTGGCTCTGGGTGCCCTATAAGGCATATGGGGCAGCTTTAAAGCATGTCCTTTGAGTTATTGAGCCCAGATAGGGATCTGAATAATACACATCAAGATAGCGCCGGGGTCATTGTAGGGGTGAAATTTTTTTCTTCATCAAACCTGGGATGAACATTTCTCCACAGTAACTTATTCATATTAGTTTTAAGTTTCGACACATAGGTCATCTGTTTTCGCGTCTGCTCTTGGGACAGCTGGGAAGCTTGACTTCTTTCAAGTGGCATTTTTGTTTATAATAGGTTAAACAAAGCTACTTGAATATATCATATATATACATGTATTTATCTATACATTCATCTGTCAGTCATATATTGATCTATGTCCTTGTCATAGATATACTGAATTCACAGTAAATAATTTATTTCATTGAAGAATACATACAGTATGGATCTATATTTCTCATTTTCCATTTTTTTTTTCAACTTCAGTTAAGCTGCACACCTTCTGAATCGTAAGAACAGAAATTCAGGAGCATGTATGCCTTCAGTTTGTAGGTGAAGCTTCTGCCAGGGTGGGTTCTGATATGCAGGAGTAGCTGACAATATTGTTGCCCAGCCTGGAGCTCTTGCACAAGGACTGTAATGGTCCAATCTATCCTTTTAATAGTCCCTGCAGATCCTACACCCTAGTGATTTTGTAAATAGTGTAATTGTTTCCTTAAAAAGAATTTCTGGAGAACTCTGGTAGAAAATTTATAAATTTCCATATCTTGGAGGCAAAATTCTAGGTTAGGTTGTAGAAATTCTCTGTACTGAAGCTCAATATCTTATTTTTCAGAGTGCTTTAGGAAGTACAGCTGGTATTTCTGTTGCATTTATTTTCCTAAGCTAAACATGACTAGACAAGTAAACATTCTTGTTGACAACTTTCTGAATACTTAAGCTTTATGTGCAATGGGGCCCTGGACTGGACAGCATCACTGGAAGAGAAAATGAGGTGTGAAAGTATTGTTAAGGTAAATGAAATGCTCAATCTGGTGGAAACTTCTTCCAAAATCAAATGACTTTTTGAGAATTTTCTAATCCTAGTTTAACCCCGAAGTGATTTTTTTTTTTTGAGAAACAGTCCAAGGTAATTATTTTCCTGAGTGCTTCTGCTTATCCAGTCTCTAAAAATGAGTGGTGATAAAAATAAATAGACTTCACAAAATGTACTTTTTTCCCCCAGCTATTTAACCTGATGAAAAGACAGCAAGCAGCAGAGGTTTTGAACAGCACAGGTCAGGGAGTCAGTACATGGAAAAGCAATCAGAACTATCTGAGAATTCTCTCCTGGCCATGAAAACCTGTCCTATACTGATTATTTAAAAAACAAACAAAAAACTTCTCTAATATTTACTGAATGATTAAATGGAAGAAGAACAAGTTTTATTTCTGGTAAACAAAACAAAATCTAATCAACTCCGCCATTTCAATTAGCCATATTGATAAAAAAAAATTCTTCTCAAGTACATAGATAAGATAATTATGTAAAGAGCAACTGCAATGTTTTTCCTTTTCTTTTAACAAAATTTGGAGGATAAAAATATTTATTTACCTCCCATTCCCCCCATGAATGCTATAGAAAATGATAATTATTTTATTTGAATTCTCACCTAGAACATCACGGATGCCCTTGGTTTAAGGTTAGAAAAACTAAGGTGAGAAGAACTGATTCTTTATCATCAGACTTTGCTACCCAAATGATACAATAAATTCTGTGCTTGATTCTTGAATAAACATGTGATTTTAGTGAAGTTCTTTTGCATAAAGTGGAAAGTTAGACTGCATAAAAAATCATTCTTATAGAACAGTCTTATGGACTCTATGGGAGAGGGAGAGGGTGGGAAGATTTGGGAGAATGGCATTGAAACATGTAAAATATCATGTAAGAAACGAGTTGCCAGTCCAGGTTCGATGCACGATACTGGATGCTTGGGGCTAGTGCACTGGGATGACCCAGAGGGATGGTATGGGGAGGGAGGAGGGAGGAGGGTTCAGGATGGGGAACACATGTATACCTGTGGCGGATTCATTTTGATATTTGGCAAAACTAATACAATTATGTAAAGTTTAAAAATAAAATAAAATTAAAAAAAAAATCATTCCTTAGTTATGATGCTCCTGAAGTACTTTTAGCATGGTCAACACATTAAGAAATTTCATACATTTTATCATTTCACATCGTTTTGCTTTTGAAATGCAGATCTGCAATTCTGTATTTGTATTTCTAAAATTCAAAAAGTCACAAACATGTATTTTTCTCTGATGAATATTACTATGTTGTATTACATTTTGCTTCTGTAGACTCCAATGTATAGTAGTTGCATCATATTAGCTTTCTAAAACACAAAGAGCCTGCAAGTTCACAACATATCTAGTAGTAAAAATTTTCTAGAAAAACTATAAATCTTACATTTGCTTTTTCTAAATTTTTGTATAGTTTACTTTGAGCCTAATGAACTAATTTTGGTTATTGTCTTTGAGAGACTCTCAATGTTATTATTTAAATTTTTATTTATTAACACTGTGTCCATATAAACACAAGTAGAGTACCTCTTTGTTTATGATTTGATTTGAAAAGGCCCAATAATTCATTATTTTAAAAATGGGAAACCTTGAGGAAGGCTTAGTTTATCTCATACAAATGGATCTGAACCATGGCACTCAGATTTGACATGTAAGATCTGAATTTTTTAAAATATAAATTTATTTATTTTAATTGGAGGCTAATTACTTTACAATATTGTATTGGTTTTGCCATACATCAACATGAATCTGCCACGGGTGTACACGTGTTCCCCATCCTGAATCCCTCTCCCACCTCCCTCCCCATCCCATCCCTCAGGGTTATCCCAGTGCACCAGCCCTGAGCATCCTGTATCATGCATCAAACCTGGACTGGTGATTCATTTCACATATGATATTATACATTTTTCAATGCCATTCTCCCAAATCATCCCACCCTTGCCCTCTCCCACAGAATCCAAAAGACTGTTCTATACATCTGTGTCTCTTTTGCTGTCTCGCATACAGGGTTATCGTTACCATCTTTCTAAATTCCATATATATGTGTTAGTATACTGTATTGGTGTTTTTCTTTCTGGCTTACTTCACTCTGTATAATAGGCTCCAGTTTCATCCACCTCATTAGAACTGATTCAAATGTATTCTTTTTAATGGCTGAGTAATACTCCATTGTGTATATGTACCACAGCTTTCTTATACATTCGTCTGCTGATGGACATTTAGGTTGCTTCCATGTCCTGGCTATTATAAACAGTGCTGTGATGAACACTGGGGTACACGTGACTCTTTCAATTCTGGTTTCCTCAGTGTATATGCCCAGCAGTGGGATTGCTGGGTCATATGGCAGTTCTATTTCCAGTTTTTTAAGGAATCTCCACACTGTTCTCCATAGTGGCTGTACTAGTTTGCATTCCCACCAACAGTATAAGATGGTTCCCTTTTCTCCACACCCTCTCCAGCATTTATTGCTTGTAGACTTTCACACCATTCTAACTGGCGTGAAATGGTACTTCATTGTGGTTTTGATTTGCATTTCTCTGATAATGAGTGATGTTGAGCATCTTTTCATGTGTTTGTTAGCCATCTGTAAATCTTCTTTGGAGAAATGTCTGTTTAATTCTTTGGCCCATTTTTTGATTGGGTCATTTATTTTTCTGGAATTGAGCTGCAGGAGTTGCTTGTATATTTTTGAGATTAATTCTTTGTCAGTTGCTTCATTTGCTATTATTTTCTCCCATTCTTTTCACCTTGCTTATAGTTTCCTTTGTTGTGCAGAAGCTTTTTAATTTTAATTAGGTCCCATTTGTTTATTTTTGCTTTTATTTCCAATATTCTGGGAGGTGGGTCATAGAGGATCCTGCTATGATTTATGTCGGAGAGTGTTTTGCCTATGTTCTCCTCTAGGAGTTGCATAGTTTCTGGTCTTACATTTAGATCTTTAATCCATTTTGAGTTTATTCTTGTGTATGGTGTTAGAAAGTGTTCTAGTTTCATTCTTTTACAAGTGGTTGACCAGTTTTCCCAGCACCACTTGTTAAAAAGATTGTCTTTTCTCCATTGTATATTCTTGCCTTCTTTGTCAAAGATAAGGTGTCCATATGTACATGAATTTATCTCTGGGCTCTCTATTTTGTTCCATTGAAGATCTGAATTTTTATTGTTGGCCTGAGGAACATATATTTTGAAGCTGAATTTCTGTAACATTTATATTTTATTACAAATGCAAAAACTACTTTTGCTTTTTGATTTGCTGTGTCTAAATTTTATTTAGTGCATTTGTCTCTGTGTGACTTTTTACCTCAACAGACTGAGTTCATTTTTAATGGAAACAAATATGAAATTATTGAGTGTTTTCAAAGAATTCATACATGTAATGAATATTTATTGAACATTTTACTTTATTCAAGCACTGTTGTATCATTGGAAATACAACCATGAACAAAACAAACCCCAGAAACAAAAAAACCCAGTCTTCAATGAAACAATATTCTAGCAGGGCAAGACAGTTGATATACAAAATAAGTAAAGTGGATAAGAGGTCAGGTAATCAAAAGCCTCAGAAAAGGTAAAAGAGAGTGCCAAGGAAGGGGTCTGTAATTTTAAATGGAGTGGTTTGAATATCGTCAGTGATGGTATTCCTGAAAGGGTTGCATATGAACAAATGCAAAAAGGAAGACAATGATGAGCCATGTTGGTAATTGGAGAATATTTCAGTGAGAGCAATCATCAGGTGCAAAGAGCCACAAACAGGAGCCTGCCTTCTGTGTCCAGTAAGAATATGGGAGCCTTTGCACACAATGCTTGTTTGTTTTTTTCCACAAAAGTTTAAAATTTCAGTTTCTGAAGTGTTATTTAAATTTCTGTTTATAATGAATGCATCTATAAAATCACATTATAGTGCATTCTCCCAAAGAAAATATTTTGGTATTTATTGTAGAAAATAAGATCTAGAACAAAGCGAAGTGAGAGTCCTATGCTGCCTCATACTGGTCAGTCTGCTGTGAAGTGTTTCATGAAATTTTATGTATTTTGTTTTAGAAAAGCCAAAACAAATAGTAGCAACCCAAAGAAGAGGCTTATAGTGAGGGAACATAAAGCCATATCATGGGAGATGGGAGGGAGGTTAAAGAGGGAAGGGACATATTATACCTATGGCTGATTCATGTTGACATATGGTAGAAACCAACACAATATTGTAAAGCAATTGTTCTGCAATTAAAAACAAATACATTTTTTTTTAAGCAAAGGAAGGATTAAGAATGTTGGGTCTGCATGTGAAAAGACTTCCAGGAGGGAGAATAAATGAAGAAATGATAGCTTTCAACAATTTGATGTGTTGCTAGGGCTAGGAGGCTCTAGCTATCAGGTCTCCCTGATAGCTCAGTTGGTAAAGAATCCACCAGCAATGCAGGAGACCCCAGTTAGATTCCTGGGTCAGGAAGATCCCCTGGAAAGGGGATAAGCTACCCACTCCAGTATTCTTGGGCTTCCCCTGTGGCTCAGCTGGTAAAGAAGCCACCTGCAATGAGGGAGACCTGGGTTCAGTCTCTGGGTTGGGAAGAGCCCCTGGAGAAGGCAAAGGCTACCCACTCCAGTATTCTGGCCTGGAGAATTCCATGGACTGTATATTCCATGTGGTCGCAAAGATTTGGACATGACTGAGCGACTTTCACTAGTTGCAAAGATTTGGACATGACTGAGCAACTTTCACTAGTAGTCAGGAAACTAAATCTAGAAAGTATACTCGAAAAATAAATGTCACTTCAATTTTTGTAAAGGAATAAGTATTAAAGAATATTTTGAATCTTTATTGATAGAAATTATAGTTTTGTAACCAAGTTTGTAATCAGTTTATAAACTGATTCATGAAAACTTATTAGGACATTATCTAAGATTATGCTACTTTATATTCAAATGCCTTCAGTAACTTCTTTACTTATATTTCAAAATGAAATAAAGTAAATGTAGATACAAATAACAGTAATCTTCCATAAATCCTGTCCTCCTTGTAGGAATCTAATTATAATTTAGTCACAGATGAGAAACATGTTAATAAAGAGTTGTGTTAAGATAAAAATGTGACCTAATTCTAAACTATAAATTAAATATATGTAAACATACCAAAATTCAATTGATCTTTTCAAATAGGTAGAAATACTTTTCCTTGTTGGTTTTTGATTTTGGTGTCTGATTTTTTTTTTTTTTTTTGGTATTTGAGCAGAAGGAAATAAATGTCAAAGATGAATAGACTGAAAAAGAAAGAATGACAAATTCTCTTGCTATATAAATCATGAAATAACACTAGATTAAAGGCATCTTTCCTTTCCTCAGGCCAACAATAAACATTTAGATCTCAAATATCAAATTTGAGTGCTTTGGTTCAGACCACTTGTTGAGGATTCATATATCCAGTAATGTATTTTTAGGATGCCTCATAATAGTCTGCTTTGTTACTGTAAGTTGCATATATCTTGAGTCAAAACACTTTTTAGTGAAAACTTGTGAATAGTCTTGTTTGTATTCCACATACATTTTTGCATCTATTTTATTTCTTTTTGATGTATTACACCGTTAGCTTTTAGGCCTATTTTCCCAAATCAAAATTGATATGTTAGTTACAAAAAAAAAAAAAAATCAAAGCTTGACACTTGGATATCTGTTTATTATTTTTGAGTAGTATCAGAACCTAAAGACATCTCATGGTGAGCATGTATCTTAACATGTAACAAAAGGGCCTTTTTTTGGTATTATCTAGCAGATTTTATTTAATCAAAATCTGCTACAAAATCTATTCCTTACATTTATCTCTTCACGTGGTACATTCCTTAGTGATACAAGTGTGATGCTTAAGCTTTTGCAGAACAAAATACTTTGCTAAAATATTTTCCAATTATTTTTAATAAATAGAGGCTTTCTTTGTTATGTTAACTTGCAATTCCCTGTGTTTCTAAATGAACAGCAGCAGAAAACCTTAACTGTTGCTTGGATTTACTCTAGAGAATAGAAACTTCAAAGACTTATGCTTTTAGGTTTGACATAAAAAGAAGACATAGGTACATATTTTATAAACAGGATTCAACCCATGCATGGAAGATTAGAATGTGAAAGATATAACATTAAAAGTGTCCTTGCTGCTTCGTTTTCTCAAACTACTGATTTCACAAAATGTTGACTTTCTATTTGCTCTAATTTTCCCAAGATGCTTAATTATCAAATAAGTGCTTCTGTTTCCCAAATGTATGCTTTTGTGTCTTTCCCTCATATAACCAAATCAACTTCTCAATAAAATAATATTCAATAACACTCATGTTGAACTTACTTTGTTCCAAGAATAACTTCAACTAGCTACTATTTTTGTCCCTTGCCTACAGGGACAAATTTTTGATGTGATCTACATTCTTTTGTGGAACTACAGAGATACATTCTTCAACTTGTCTCTGAAAGAAGTACTCTTTCTCAGGTGGGTGAGCACTTCCTGCCCAAATGCCGAGTTCGTGTTCAAGGGCGATGATGATGTTTTTGTGACCACCCATCATCTCCTGAATTACTTGAATAGCTTATCCGGGAACAAAGCCAAAGATTTGTTTATTGGTGACGTGATTTATAATGCTGGACCTCATCGGGATAAGAAACTCAAGTACTACATCCCGGAAGTTGTTTACACTGGCGTCTACCCACTTTATGCAGGAGGAGGCGGATTCCTCTACTCTGGCCACCTGGCCCTGAGACTGTACAATGTAACTGACCGGGTCCTTCTCTACCCCATCGATGATGTTTATACTGGAATGTGCCTTCAGAAACTCGGCCTCTCTCCAGAGAGACACAAAGGCTTCAGGACATTTGATATGGAAGAGAAGAGCAGGAGTAACATTTGTTCCTATGTAGATTTGATGTTGGTACACAGTAGAAAACCTCAAGAGATGATTGATATTTGGTCTCGGTTGCAGAGTGCTCATTTAAAATGCTGAATTATGTGCAAAGTACATTTTACATAGAAATGTATCTCAAATAGTTCCCATTTGTGTTCTCTTCCATTAGAGGTAATTTCTATGTAAAACCATCAAATTTGCTTTTAGAGGTCACGTCCATTTGATGGCCTCTAAAGCCCTTCAGTTCGGAGAAGGCAATGGCACCCCACTCCAGTACCCTTGCCTGGAAAATCCCATGGATGGAGGAGCCTGGTAGGCTGCAGTCCATGGGGTCGCTAAGAGTCGGACATGACTAGGTGACTTCACTTTCACTTTTCACTTTCATGCATTGGAGAAGGAAATGGCAACCCACTCCAGTGTTCTTGCCTGGAGAATCCCCGGGACAGGAGAGCCTGGTAGGCTACCATCTATGGGGTCACACAGAGTCGGACACGACTGAAGTGACTTAGCATAGCATAGCATAGCAAAGCCCTTCAGTTCAGACGGTAAAGCGTCTGCATGCAATGCGGGAGACCTGGCTTCCATCCCTGGGTCGGGAAGATCCCCTGGAGAAGGAAATGGCAACCCACTCCAGTATTCTTGCCTGGAGAATCCCATGGACAGAGGAGCCTGGGGGGCTACAGTCCACGGGGTCGCAAAGAGTTGGACACGACTGAATGACTTCACTCACTCACATTTTTAAAGTGTTATCTTGTCACTAAGACTTCCCGGAGCACTTTATCTAAAACTACAACCTTAACAATTACTATCCCCAATTCGGGCCTCTTCCAAAGTTTCTGTTATTTCTGCTTTCCCCAGAGTACCCTTAGCCTCTGGGCTCAGGGCCACTATATGCTGATTTAGTTTAGGGTTTCTCCCACTAAGCTTATTTTTCTTTCCTGTTCCTATTATATCAGCCTAGATAAGAAACCCTGCCTCTTTCCTTAATTGTCATTCAAATATTTGGTATATAGGAGGTTTCAGCGTGTTATTAGGAAAATAAGAATTTTGACTACGTTAAGCAAATGCCATATAATGTCAACTTCTAGTTACCCCTGCCTCTAAAAGCTATGTGGATATTTAAGTTTCTGGGACTCTAGCTACCAACCATGTCAGCAGCTCTCCTTGCTTTCAGCTTTTCTGGTTCTCCAATATTGCCCTTTCTGTTTCCTCTCCCTGAAATCACTGTCCCTTCATAAAGCAATGACATTCAGGTATTTATATACCTTTCTCTCTCCTTTTCTTATTTTTGTTCCCAATTTCTAGTGCTTTCAGTTGACCAGACACCTAAAGCTGTGTAGCTAGGATTTTTGTTTGTTTCAACTTTAGTTATTATAAATCACGTGATCACAAAATCTTTGTGCAGATGGCTCTTTTATAAAATTAAATGGAAGTCAATTTTTTTCACTTTTATTTGTTCAGACATCTTAGTCCTTCTGAGGTAAGTTCCTCTTCCTGGAGTTATGTCCTTTATAATTTACTGTAAAGAGAGCCTAGTGAACTCTTATTTTTAGTGTATCTGATAATCTGTTGACTTTCATTCTGAGATTTGCTTGGTTATGCAATTCCAGCTTGACAGTTATTTTCTCTTGGCACTTTCAGATATCTTACCATTTCTAGCTTCCAATTGTTCCTGTTGTTGTTGACAAGTCAAAACTCGGTTTATCTGTCCTAATTCAGATGTCAAAATGTGATGTCATACGTAACCAGAAAGGTAAGAAATTATTTATTACTTACATAATACAGATCTCTGGGGAGGCCAGGATAAGTATCTCAAGCTGGTCCAAAATGACTTGAGAAAAGAAGGAAGGGAGATTCACTTGGGGTTTTATTATAGGTGGGGTATGGGGCTGAGATGGGAGTGCCTATGCACTGGCAGGAGACGGCACGGCTTAAGTCTTATGATAGCATCAAACGAGTGGACACTCAGGCTTTTTAAAACCACTTTGTCCAGATGTGAAGCAACATTGAAGGCGGGGTTTAAAAATGGAGTCAGATTCCTCATCACAGCAATGTAAGTACTTTGACCCCATTTATATAAAAGTTTCACAAAGACAAATGTGACAATCATTCAGATTCTGCAGCAGGATTTGATTAATCTCCAAACCAGTGCCTGGAATCAAGTGTTCAGGGATCAAGGTACAGGTACTATCCTTAAAAGTTACAGGCTAGAGGGATTACTGGATTCTTATTATCATCAGGGTCTAACACAGCTCTAAAATATTTTAGTTAATCAGCATTTCAGCAATGAAACATATTTTTAATAACCACTATTTTAATTGTAAGCTGGGACCTAGATCATACCCAAATTTCTTTTATTACTATTGAGATCCAACTGAGATTTTTGGAACACTTTGTAAGATGCTCAGCATAATGGAAAAGTAATTTAACAAGAGGATAACTTATAATGCTCTTCTTTGACTTGCTCCTTGTCCATCTCTGTGTTGGTGATTCTCAACTTTATTAAATTGAATGCTCTTTTTAATAACAAATATTTTCAAATATCTAGTTGGCATAATAAAGTGAAATTCAGACATAATGCAACATAAACACAAACCTTTTCAAAATGTATTAAAAAATAAAGAGAAAATAATTAAAATAAAGCTTGTAATCTTAAGTAGGACTGGCAGCTACAATATAGCTAACAATGAAAGCAGCAGCTCCAAGGTATTATCCTTGTATTGTCCATTGTATTATCATACCCTAGCAGTGCTGTAACTAGTAAACAACTTGATTTTCTCAATGGTGGCATTACAAGAAAAAGCAAGTGAATGTTAAACTTATCAAAAACCACCTTGGTTTATATGTAAAATAGAGTTAGGTACTGAACACAGGGCATTTAAGCAGACTTTTGACTTCAGGTAACAGTTCTCAGTACTGTGTGTATATAACAGAAGGACTAGGATCTTGGGTTTTTCCTTCTAATTACCGGTACTTAAATAGTAACTGAGAAATTGCCCTTTGTTCCTTTTCAAAATACCCACTAGAGCACTATGACTCCTAGTGAAAACCACCCCCACCAACAGGGTATTTTTGATGGGCCCTGAATACCAAGACATACAGGGAAAGTCAAAACTCCCTCCCTTCCCCTACAATTGACTCATATAATTCCCACTTTCTGCCTCAGAACCACGCCCTTCTCAGGACAACTGCCAGAGTGAATAATTCATCCTTCAGGGAAAATTCCAGACCTGATACTGTGCTGTGGATTTGCCCTCTGGTCCTCTAGATAAACTGCAGTCCTGATGCTCCTCACCATTACTCAGTTACACACACACACACACACACACACACACACACACACAGTACCACATAGATACAGATGACAGATAGGTACATAGATGGGTAGATGGTAAATAACTAGGTAGACTGATTCCATGGGTTCACAAAGAGTCAGACATGACTGAGCAACTGACACTTTCACTTTTCAAGAGAACAATTAGCATTTCTGTTCTAACAGTTAGCTAACAGCCTAAAATATTTGCTTTTAGGTCATTTCAGTTTTCTCCAGAATAATGAGTATGTCCTTGATTTTAATTTGTGTAACTAAATGCTTAGTCAGAGGATTTGCTCCAAATAAAGACAATCTAAATGGGAATTCAAATATCAATCTTTTCAGATATTAAAATCTGTATATGGATTTTAAATGAAATATTTCTTTCCACTGCAATCATTTAATATCTATAAGGCCTCAGTCTAAGAAAGAGTTCCTTTGTTTTGGGTTTCATCCATTGCATCCCATACATTATAATTTATGTTATAAAAAAGGCCTTATCTAGATATAACATAGTAACACATTTTCATATTCTTTCTCTGATCATTACTGTTGATGTAATATTTCTGAAAGTTTTAAAGCAGTCAGAACTGTAGGGCAGTAGAATCATTGCTTTTCACTTGATCATCACATTGCCAAATCTTGCTCACATTCTATGCTTCTTTATAGTGCTGCCAGATCTTTATAGTGAGTCTTCAGGTTTATGCCAACTGTTTGCCAAAGTTTTAACTCTAAGTAGGTTCTGGACTTTACACCTGGCAATAAAATTTTATCATGCTATGAATTTCAATGCATTTGTCAATTCTGCTATTTATCTTCAGGTTTGCAGTGTTCTTTCAAGTTTGATTTTCTGAGGGTCATTATAAATTAAGTTCCAATTTCTCCTCAATATTTAAATTAGAAAACTAAGAAGAAAGATTTGTAGTTTCTTTCTTACTATCACTCTATATGTATTAGGAAACCATCTAAAATAAAATTCTAACAAAGTGGGTACTTTACAATGTTATCAAAGAACTGTACTAGAAAAAATATAAGAATCAAAGTAAGGTTGAAATTTCCACTAGACAGTGACCCATTGCAGCTGTCACAGAAGAAGCCCAGAACAATGTGGTGTATAGACCATCATAATATTTTGTTCTTCATTAGTAGAATAAATCAAAATCACAATAAAACACTTAAGCTAAAAACTTTATGACACACAGCTAAAATTGTGTAATTATTGAGAATGTTTAAAGACATATTTGTCATGTCTGAACTGCCTGCTAGCATGACATGGGTCAGACCTGGGAGCTGCAGTGCATGGAGATTAGAAACCAAGCTAAACAAGCAAATGAAACTATTATCCATAATTGAACTACTTTGGTCTTTTGAAATCTAAAACCTGGGAGGCAGAATTGCCCTTTTGGAATATTTCGTGAACCTAACAGTCATTTTAAGTAGCACATATATTTTAAAATAAAAATTATTTTATTTTAAAAGATTATTCATGATTTATTATTTATAGTTAAGGGATTATATAGAATATTTTTGAAACTATACATAGGAGTAGATATATATAAATTTCAGTTCAGGAGGTTAAATGAATATTATGTAATATTTATCTTTTAGAAAGATAACTTTTAATATGATATGGTTGAAGATCATTGTACTACCTCAGACAACATTCTTATCCTTTTCCAAGGTCAATTGCTATAAGCTTTTGAGTAAATTTCCAAAGCTATAATCTTATGTTTAAGACGAAGTATCTGGAACAATTCCTAGCATACTCTAGTTTCTCCAGGTACATTTGTTGATTTGGATTAATTAAATTAATTGCCTGGTGCCTACTGATTAAGCCAAGCAAATGAAAACATTATGTAAATTACTGTTGGGCAGCTGTTTGCAGACAGAACCAATATATTACAGTACTGCTGCTGCTGCTAAGTCGCTTCAGTCGTGTCCAACTCTGTGCGACCCCATAGATGGCAGCCCACTAGGCTCCGCCACCCCTGGGATTCTCCAGGCAAGAACACTGGAGTGGGTTGCCATTTCCTTCTCCAGTGCATGGAAGTGAAAAGTGAAAGTGAAGTTGCGCAGTCGTGTCCGACTCTTCTCGACCCCATGGACTGCAGCCCACCAGGCTCCTCCGTCCATGGGATTTTTCAGGCAAGAGTACTGGAGTGGGGTGCCATTGCCTTCTCCAGTGAACCACAGTACTAGTATGAACCAAATGCTTAAATCTGAGACTCCTGGATTCTTTAGTGCCAATTTAAAATAAAAACATCAAGGCAAAAACCTCTTATTGGCCTTTATGTGGGTATCTTTGTTATCCTGAACCAATCAGATTGTTTTCTGAACCAATCATGATGATGGCCAGAAAATCAAGTAAAAAAATTCTATTATGGATCTTTGTCAGAACGGAAAGGTAGTATAATCGGAAGTCTAGCCAAAATCATATGATTTAGCAGGGGAACAGCAGTAATCCAAAGAAAGGTTGTAAAGGATTTTTAGATGAATAAACTGTGATATACCTTTGAGAATTTGAAGAAGATTATGGAAACATTCCCAGAAAAATTTGCATGTGCACACGCACAGAAACAAGCACACAAATTATGTTTTACTACATATCAAAAATGTTTTAAAACTCAGTTTCCCTTTCTCTTGACTAACTTAGGGCACTGCATGAGTGTGAAGGAACAGCAGCGGTATTCAGCCTCTTTTCCATGTGAAAAAGTCTGACCAACAAAGAAGACAATGATGCTCACATAACACAGCAGAGCTGAGAGAGAGAGAGAACAAACCTACAAGTTTGAGTCCATGGACCCAACTGTGCCTAAGATTTGTTTTGTCCTACAATTTCCAGTTATATGGGCCAATAAATTTGCTTTTGTTTATTTGGGTTGGTTCTGTCACTGGAAATCAAAGTCTATTCAATACTAATTGGTAATTGGTAACTCAATATATGGAGAAGGCAATGGCACCCCACTCCAGTACTCTTGCCTGGAAAATCCCATGGACGGAGGAGCCTGGTAGGCTGCAGTCCATGGGGTCACTAAGAGTCAGGCACGACTGAGCGACTTCACTTTCACTTTTCATTCTCATGCATTGGAGAAGGAAATGGCAAGCCACTCCAGTGTTCTTGCCTGGAGAATCCCAGGGACGGGGGAACCTGGTGGGCTGCCGTCTATGGGGTTGCACAGAGTCGGACACGACTGAAGCGATTTAGCAGCAGTAGCAGCAGCAACTCAATATATCAAGAACTGTATTATGATATTAACAAAATTATTTGGACACAAAATCAACACACAATACTGCAAAACCCTTATCGTTTAGTAACTAATTTATTTTTATTTTTAGCCAAACAGAAAAAGAGAATTCATATTGTAGGACATTAAAGCATCCAAATTCACCTTGAAATGATTAAGGATCTCTTTTCTTGAATGCCAGGGATCTGTAAGTTTTGTTATGAAGTACATAAAAACTATTCCCAACAGGACATTAGAACATGGCCAGTAAAAATGATACAATATTTCAACTCATCCAGGTTATGGAGATGAAGTTTATTGAATGCTGGCTTTTAGAAACATGGGGGCAATATCTGTGTATGACTTGTTTAGTGGGAACTGTTGTCTTGATCATTGTTATAATATTATGGGTATATTTTTTATCTATTTAATTTAATGTTTATATGAAATGATTTTGTTTATTACCATTAAAATATGTGATGCTAGGCACAATAATTAAAACATGTTCTTTAATTTCTGAGCATCTGTGCTTTCTTTCTTTTTTTGGATAGGAAGTATCGGGAAAAAAGTGGTGTGACTTAAAAACTGCAAACAAACCATGAGCCTAAATGATCCAGCATTTCTGTGGCAGTAAATGTTCTCAGGCAGACCTTCACAGAAATAGTGAAGATCTTCTCCACTGGTTTCTTAAACTAACATATGGAAAAGACTTTCAGTTGGAAGCTGGTTCGCAGTTATTTTCTCTAAAGAGAAATAAAGCAATGATATTAAAGCGAAGAGAAGAAAATAAAAATGCAGAAGTTTGAAACTTTTGTTCTTATAATAAATTGAAATACATTAGAACTTTTGTTCTCTAGTTTTTACCACTACTTAAGATTTAGTTTCATGTTGAAGGAAGAAATTCACACCATGTGTATAATAGTGATCCTTACAGAAGATGATGGTTTCAATAGATTATTCATGAAATGGCAAGTTACCATAACTTTGATTAGAATTACAAAGTTATAGAATAGACATTGCTTCCATAAGAATTGCTAAGGCTTTAACATCTTTATTCTTTTCTTTCTGGCAGCTGTTTCAGGAGACTTTGAGTTAGAAATAGAGTCTTCCTTCAGATTTATGAAGACGTGTATTTTCTTCCAAACAATTTGACAGCATATGATGTAATCATTCAAGCACTGAGGTCAGACATGCAATAGCTGCTGTAGAGATGTCTAAAATCTACTGCTTCTCATACATTCCCTTATAGTCATTAAATGAAATGAACCACAAAGCAACAAGCAAACATACAGAAAATTATGTTGCCTGTTTTTCTCCTATGGTAATTCCACCCCAAAGTCAATTTCTCTCCAATTTAAATTTAAAGGAAGACATTTTAAAGAATTTTGAAGATAAGATATTTCTTTTCTTCTATTGTGTTTTCCCATACTGAAACATTTGGATAACAATGGAGTCTTGTGGGTTTTTTAAAAAAATATGAATCATATAGTTGATGATAAAACTAAGTGGTTTTAAATTATGAATTTAGAAAGAAAATTTGACTAGTGTCAGCCTAACACTAGTCTCCATTGCTTGCATGCATGCTAAGCTGCTTCAGTCAGGTTTCTTTGTTCATGGGATTCTCCAGGAAAGAATATTGGAGTGGGTTGCCTTGCCCTCCTCCAGGGGATCTTCTCCACCCAGGGACCAAACCTGTGTCTCTTTGTCTCTGGAATTGGCAGGTAGGTTCTTTACCACTAATGTCACCTGGGAAGCCTCCATTAAGTTCTTTAAATTAATTGAATAGGTCATGCAAATCAGCCACCTAAATAACTAAATTTTTATTGTCTTGACTAATTAAACTAATTGTTTGCTTTATTCTTTTTTTGAGACATAAAAAAAGTTAAAAGTGTTGTAGGAAGTTGAAAGAAGTTGATAATACTTGAATCCCAGACAAAAATTTTCATGTCAAAAAATTAATTAACCAATTAATATTTCTGGCCCAAGTCTACAAACATGTTAGTTTGATCATAGAGATGCTTAAATCAGTCAAATATTGCCCTCTTTTCTCTAAATTCCCAGATGTCTACCACACTTGAGCAATTTTTGATTGTCTTAAGGGTCACAATGGTCAACTAATTTGTGCATGTTGCCATGGTTACCAAGTATCTTTGCCTTGCCTGATTAAACTTTCAAAGCGAAAAAAAAAAAACCCTGAATTTCCACTGAATATCCATTATACACACTGAAAGCTGAAGGTTAAAAATACCACCCATATTCTTATTACTAAACCACTGAGGGCAAATAATTTGAGTATTTCAATGAGTGCTGATCTCATGGTTTCATTGGTTTTTATGTACACTATGATATAGCCCTGCAGATGTTTAATATGTTTTATTCCAGTTGGCCAGGACGTTGAAGTGTTTGAGTATATGGATAATGTGGTAATGGGTTTCTTATTTTAATCCAAATTAACTTCATTTATAATACCACATTTAGTGTTATAAGAAGAACATTTTTATGCTGGGGAAAAATTTTTTGACTGGAGTAGACACAAAAGGATAACATTAGCTAATGTAGTTTAATGCTATAATTATGAATTTTAAAATATTCAAATTATAATCACCAAAACACCTCATTCTTTGAGAAAAGTTTTATTTTATATACTTTTAGTTGTTTTCTGAGGGAGAAAAAAAGTTCTTGATGATACTTTCTTTTCATCATTTTCATGGGGAGAAAAGGAATATATTAATAGGTAAATGATACTGAAAGTGATCATTTATGAATGTTTTAAACTGTTTGAGCTGAACATTTGTGAGAAGTTTGAAAGTAAAAAGTTCACCTCACTTTTGTGTCTATTTTCATATTGATATTGATATTCAGTCAGTTCAGTTCAGTCACTCAGTCGTGTCCAGCTCTTTGCAACCCCATCGTAGCACAACAGGCCTCCCTGTCTATCACCAATTCTCAGAGTTCACTCAGACTCACGTCCATCGAGTCAGTGATGCCATCCAGCCATCTCATCCTCTGTTGTCCCCTTCTCCTCCTGCCCCCAATCCCTCCCAGCATCAGGGTCTTTTCCAATGAGTCAGCTCTTTGCATCAAGGTGGCCAAAGTATTGGAGTTTCAGCCTCAGCATCAGTCTTTCCAATGAACACCCAGGACTGGTCTCCTTTAGGATGGACTGGTTGGATCTCCTTGCAGTCCAAGGGACTCTCAAGAATCTTCTCCAACATCACAGTTCAAAAGCATCAATTCTTTGGTGCTCAGCTTTCTTCACAGTCCAACTCTCACATCCATACATGACCACTAGAAAAACCATAGCATGGACTAGATGCACCTTTGTTGACAAAGTAATATCTCTGCTTTTGAATATGCTATCTAGGTTGGTCATAGCTTTCCTTCCAAGGAGTAAGCACCTTTTAATTTCATGGCTGCCGTCACCATCTGCAGTGATTTTGGAGCCCAAAAAAATAAAGTCTGACACTGTTTTCACTGTTTCCCCATCTATTTCCCATGAAGTGATGGGACCAGATGCCATGATCTTAGTTTTCTGAATGTTGAGCTTTAAGCCAACTTTTTCACTCTCCAGTTTCACTTTCATCAAGAGGCTTTTTAGTTCCTCTTCACTTTCTGCCATAAGGGTGGTGTCATCTGCATATCTAAGGTTATTGATATTTCTCCTGGCAATCTTGATTCCAGCTTGTGCTTCTTCCAGCCCAGCGTTTCTCATGATGTACTCTGCATATAAGTTAAATAAGCAGGGTGACAGTATACAGCCTTGATGTACTCCTTTTCCTATTTGGAACCAGTCTGTTGTTCCATGTCCAGTTCTAACTGTTGCTTCCTACCTGCATGTAGGTTTCTCAAGAGGCAGGTCTGGTGGTCTGGTATTCCCATCTCTTTCAGAATTTTCCACAGTTTATTGTGGTCCACACAGTCAAAGGCTTTGGCATAGTGAATAAAGTAGAAATAGATGTTTTTCTGGAACTCTCTTGCTTTTTCGATATTAAAGCCAAGAAAAGTTACATTAAATAACTGTAGTTTATATTTTTAATTAAAAAATTTTATACTAGGACTTTAAGTGTAAATATTTGAACATAAGTTCATTTTATTATTCAGATCTGAGTTGGACAAAATGACTTTATGTGGAAGTTGTAGGCCAGATGTACTAGAAATACATATGAACAAAAGAGTATCCAATTAGACAGAAAACTATCCAATCCCATGACTAAGGACATTTTAAAAGAGATTACTATAATAAGGCTGGTGGTCAGGGATTAATAAATGAATGCTTAGATATATAAGATTAAAAAGAGTGAAGATAGTGACTATTATAAAAAGGAAAAATTAAAGGAAAAAATACTATAAAAGCAGTGTAAACGAACTTTAACTGAAAAGGAAGAAAACACAATTGTTCATGAGAAAATGCATAGCAGAAACAAATGCTTAAACACAGAATCAGACTTTTAAAAGGAGTGTATGCATGCATACTCAGTTGCTTAAGTCGTGTATGACTCTTTGCAACCTATGGACTGTCCTTGCGACCTTACGGACTGTTGCCCACCCGGCTCCCTTGTCTTTGGGATTCTCCAGGCAAGAACACTGGAGTGGGTTGCCATGCCCTTCTCAAGGGGATCTTCCTGACCCAGGGATTAAACTTGCGTCTCTTATGTCTCCTGCATTGGCAAGCGGGTTCTTTATTCTGATTTAAAACATAACCTATGTGCTTGTTACAAGACAGATGCAAGTAGGTATTGAACAAATTAAAGGAATTGAAAAAAATTTTGCATGATTACAAAATTGTCATCACAGTTTCGTATGTTTGTTTCTTGCCAAAGATGTAAGGCAGTTCCTGATAAAATTGCCTTAGAAGTAACTTACTTATATTGATTTCCATATGAAGTTGCAATATAATAAAACAGACTAATGGTGGGGAAACATAGAAAGTAGTATGTTGTAAATACTTACCGAAGAAAGTGGCCATTATGATCATTTGAAGTGTTAGTCATATTACTATCATAGAAGTTTATTAACGATCTGGAAAATTTAGTAAATGACATTAAAATTTGCATATGCTTCCATTATGACTATTTGCATATAATATGATATAGTAATTACTTTCTAATTACTTGAATTTAATAGTGACACTTTGTTTTATGACTATGTGATAATGCAAAACAAAACAAAAGAATGAAATACAACAATGCATTGAGAAAGCAACAGAAGTATGTAATAAGAACACCTAAACATTTCTGGATGAATGCAGCTCTGATAACCTTTGACTCTAATCTCTTCTCAGAACCGTCATTGGATAGGAAAAGAGGAGCTCTTATTTCTATATTACACTTAAGTAAGCATTTATATTTCTCTTTCCATGTATTACCACATTTTGTTAATCTCTTATTTTAATTTCAATTAGTATAAAGATAATAGAATGAGTAGAGATCTCTGTTTTTTGGAGCACCAAATCAATTAATAATGATAGTGGTGATGGTCATTGTGCTGATATTGGTGTGGCAGTACTAGTACTACTAGTACCACTATTCAGTTCAGTTCAGTTCAGTTCAGTCGCTCAGTCGTGTCCGACTCTTTGCAACCCCATGAATTGCAGCGCGCCAGGCCTCCCTGTCCATCACCAACTCCCGGAGTTCACTCAGACTCATGTCCATCGAGTCAGTGATGCCATCCAGCCATCTCATCCTCTGTCGTCCCCTTCTCCTCCTGCCCCCATTCCCTCCCAGCATCAGAGTCTTTTCCAATGAGTCAACGCTTAGATAACATTTATTGACAACTTTCTATGTCCCAGGTCCTCTGTTGAACATTCTGTATGCATTAAACTCATTTAATTCTTATTGTGTTGTTATTTAAATTGTTGTGGGCTTATATCCTATTTAATAGAAGCATAAGAATACCCTTTTTATATCTAATCATTGTTTTGGGAGGACTGATACATTAAATGAATCAAGTTCCTCATATTTATGGCACTATTGCTCAGTCACTTGGTTGTGTCTGACTCTTTGCAACCCCATGAACTGCAGCACACCAGGCTCCTCTGTCCTTCACTATTTCCTGGGGTTTGCTCAAACTCATGTCCATTGACTCAGTGACGCTATTCAAACATCTCACACTATGTCACCCCTTCTCTTGCCCTCAATCTTTCCCAGCAACAGGGTCTTTTCCAATGAGTTGGCTCTTTGCATTAAGTGGCCAAAATATTGGAGCTTCAGCATCAGTCCTTCCAATTAATATTCAGAACTGATTTCCTTTAGAATTGACTAGTTTGGTCTCCTTGCCGTCCAAGGGACTCTCAAGAATCTTCTCCAGCACTTCAATTTGAAAGCATCAACTCTTCGGCACTCAGCCTTTTTTATGGTCAACTCTCACATGCCTAGGTTTGTCACAGGGTACTGTAAAGACAGATTACCAACTTTCCACTACCAAGACTTTTTTGGGACATATTACTATTATATATCTCATATTGAATGCTAGTATTTGGGGATTATTATTTGGGATGGAAAATACAGTACATAAGGGGGGAATAAAACTCCATTTTGTGAAATATGACACATTCAATCTGTGTTCAAGGCTGGAACTTGGTTAGAGTGAAGATTGGCAAATCAATTACTAGTAATTAAATACTTCTAAAATCACTGCAGATGGTGACTGCAGCCATGAAATTAAAAGATGCTTACTCCTTGGAAGGAAAGTTATGACCAACCTAGATAGCATATTCAAAAGCAGAGACATTACTTTGCCAACAAAGGTTCATCTAGTCAAGGCTATGGTTTTTCCTGTGGTCATGTATGGATGTGAGAGTTGGACTGTGAAGAAGGCTGAGCACCAAAGAATTGATGCTTTTGAAGTGTGGTGTTGGCAAAGACTCTTGAGAGTCCCTTGGACTGCAAGGAGATCCAACCAGTCCATTCTGAAGGAGATCAGCCCTGGGATTTCTTTGGAAGGAATGATGCTAAAGCTGAAACTCCAGTACTTTGGCCACCTCATGCAAAGAGTTGACTCATTGGAAAAGACTCTGATGCTGGGAGGGATTGGGGGCAGGAGGAGAAGGGGACAACAGAGGATGAGATGGCTGGATGGCATCACTGACTCGATGGACGTGAGTCTGAGTGAACTCCAGGAGTTGGTGATGGACAGGGAGGCCTGGTGTGCTGCGATTCATGGGGTCACAAAGAGTCGGACACAACTGAGTGACTGATCTGATCTGATCTGAACTACAACTGGTAAACAGATATTACTGGATATGAAGAGTTTCAACATTCAAAAACAGGCTAATGGTGGAGAAACATAGCCAGCAATAAATTATAAAAACTCAGAGAAGAAAGTGCCTTTATGCTCATCAGATGTCAGCATGAGTCACATTATTAGTCAAATGTTTGTGAGTCATATACTCAAGACAGTCATGTTAAGTTGAGGAAAAAATATATATATATACATATATATATAGAGAGAGAGAGAGAGAGAAAGAGAAATTTGCAAGCCTCTTTCTTTCCATTTGAAATTCTTACTGTCCACTATAATTTGGCATTGGCATTTGGCATTTTCTTTAAAGTATGATGTATTATTTGCTGTGTTTAATGATATTAAATATAACTTCAAAATAAACTTTCCATTTCTTGAGTTCTGGATGTACTACAAAACTAAGTACAATATTCATTAAATGACTACTTGATCTATTGCCCAGTTAATATCAGATTGAATTTTATAGAGTTCCTAAGTCAAACACTGAAACATTTTGAAATAACTTTAGTAATAACCCAAATTTAACTCCTAAGTTTATTACTAATACCTTTTAATCAATATCTATATGAAATCTATGTATTCAAATAATAGACAGTTGAAGTAGTATCAACAGTATTAAAAAATGTATGACAAGGGCAATAAAAAGGGGGGGAAGACCTTATTCTTAGCCTTTTAGAGTTTTCTTTAGAATTGTTTGATCCATTGGAGCATAAACATACATCATTTTTTGCAAGGCATCAGTCATATTCTTAAATAGGCTATTTGCCAAGTGCATTTACGTGGTACTACTATGAACTGAAGTTAGGATTTACTATCTCAGCCTATATATTACATAGATTTACTAAAATGTTATTTCAAGCATGTAGCCCTAGAGGTCACTCAATTTAACTGTCCCCCAAAGTTATAATAACTGATTATAGTGGAAGTCAAATGGGTAGAATACAAAACTCATAGCCGTAACTGAACTGCATTAAATGCATTCACAATGTCAAACTCAATTGCTTCTGGCAGTACCATTTCTGTTATCATGCTGATCAGAAGGTAATGGGAAGTGACAAGCACTATCCCAAACATTCCATTGTAAACAATATACTCTTCAAGCCTTAAGTGTCTACGGTGATAGCCTGTTTTCATAATAGTCAAATCCAGTAAAGTCTTTTACTGCTTTCAGAAATGTGTGTCTGTTTTACAGGAACAAATCATCTACGAAGGACTTTGAATGGCAGCCAGTAGGGAATGCTGAAGAATGATAACAGAGCAAAGTCCACATAAGGAATAACATAAGGAACTGCTTCCATATACAATATGTTTGTCTGTCTGATTGTGTTTCTCACCCATAAAAAAGGTGCATTATCTACTCTGTGTCCATATAATAAGCTTTCAGGGTTTTATGCATTTATGATAATTTTCCTGTGCTGAAATGACCTATACTCTATTCTTCACTGGCCAATGCTGCTTAATTTTCATGATTTGCCTCACAATAATTACAATTTATTGCTTTTCCTAAACTTCTTCATACTCACACACAAATACTTGGCCTTCTATTTGTGTTTCTAGTATTTTATCTAATATTTATAGTATAATAAATCAAATATCTCAGTCTGTAACTCAAGACACATCATATTCAGCATGTACAAAGCTAAACTTTGTTTTACTTTTTCCAAGGCAAATTGCTCGTACTCTTGAATCAGTTATGTAAGTGACTGGAATTACCATATAACTATGTCAATCATCAAGTCAGAAACTTGGAAATTGATAATAATTGCACTCCATACCTCATCATCAGTTGTATTTGTACAACTGAGATTTTGTCAGTTCTTCATAAAAAAGCTTTTCTGAGCCCTCATGCCATCAGTATCACATATCTATAGGTTTGCCATCACCTTTCTTCTAACTGAACTGTCTGAAAAATCTCTCCCTTTACTCCACTACTTTGTCATGTTATATCCCCAGCAAATAAATAATACTTGATGGCATTATCAATGAGTCTAATAATACTATATCAAAGTATTCCTGTACACTTCATTGCCTACAAGACTAATATTGCTTTTCTTAACATAAATGTGCTTTCACTTATTCAACCCAAACAATTTTCTTGATACTTCTGGTACATACACTCTCATTATTACACTATATATTATTCACACATATATACAACAGACATTTATCGAGTGGCACTATGTATCAGACATTATTTTAGGCCCTGCAGTTACAACATTGAACACAATATACAACTCATCAGATCTGGTTTTATCTCTTAACTTCCTTCAGATTTTACTAAAATCACCTTTCAATTAACGTCTTCTTTGACAACTCCATTTAAAATTTCACCCCCAAAACCCATTTCCTTTACCTCTTTCCAATTCAGCTTTCCCCACAACTCTTTTAATCCTCAAACCACCACACATTCTAGCTGTCTGGCTATATCACTTTCTCTACTGTAAAGTAAGATTAGTGAGGGCTGAAACTTTTTTGTCCTTTCGTAGTCAGTAATGACAGTGAACAGCTTTAATATGCTATTTATTCTCAAAAGTAAAATGCATCTTACATAATTCAAGCTGGTATTTTATAGTCTAGCTATTACTGTCCAAGTGGAGGGCTTTTCTCCCCACTCCACTGTCAATACTAAATGATGTTAGTTTTATTAACAAAGGTGAAGGATTTATGTATATGTCTGTATCCCATTTTCCATGATCCAACTATTTTATATGTTAAACTATGTCCCAAATAATTCCTCTATGAAGCTCTTTTTGATACTCCTTGTAGAATTGCTGTCTTTTTGATTTGGGACACTAATAATAAGTAATGTTTCCATATAAGCACTTGTCATAGGGGATGCACAATTTGCTGGGAAAGATAGAGGGCAGAAGGAGAAGAGGGCATCAGAGGATAAGATGGCTGGATGGCATCACCAATGCAATGGACATGAACTTGGGCAAACTCTGGGAGATAGAGAGGGACAGGGAAGCCTGGCTTGCTGCAGTCCATGGGGTCACAAAGAGTCAGACATGAGTGGGCAACAGAACAACAACAACAATGACATACACGAGTTATTTTAATTTTATTCATGTGGGGTTAAGAGAGGTAAGCAAGCATTAGCCAGCACAATCAGAATTTCCTAGAGAATATTATATTTTTTACTCTAGAGAAGAGATGCAAAAGTCACACTAGCTATAGTTGTGGCTTAGATGAGTACATTTTAATGTAAATTTAAAACACTAACACATGAAAATATCCAAGATATATTCTTATTTTGAAAAATAATAAAAAGTGTTTTTGAGAAAAATTTGCAGTGAAACTCTTTATTACTTATTCTCTACATGTTTTTGATTTGGACCATAAGGATATATTACATACAGCAACAAACAAATACAATCATCCCTTCCTTTTCTGTATTGGTCAGCATAAAAACTAGAGACATATTCTTCTTTATAGGGTAAACCAAATTCTGATTCTTTAGGCTAGTTGAGCTGTTAGTGATGAGTTGATATATTTAGACATCAAACCCTAGGAGGGAATAGCTAATGAAAGTTAAGTACTTGATTTGTGTGTGGATGTATGTATAATACTTTTGGGACATATTAGAACGATGTTCAATTAAGAAATACTTATTGAGCTTTCCCATTAAGTGTCTGGGATACAGTAGTTTAGTTGATGACTATATTTACGCCATCCTGGAAATTACTACCTATTCAAGAAAAATCAAATAAATTACTAAAAAGACTTAATACAATATTTAGCAAGTGCTGTGTGAGGAAAGGAGAGGGCACTGGTGTCTGTGTGTGCTTAGTCACTCAGTCATGTCCGAGTCTCTGTGACCCATGACCCTGGAACAAAGAACAAAAGGAGAATAGGTCTAACTGGGAAGACCTTTGAGAGGAGACAATATCTATCTATGCCAAAGCCTAAATAATGACGAGGAATCATCCATGAACAAAGAGTGGGCGTTTCACGTTCCTGGAAGTGGTAATGACCTGTTAAAATATCCTGAGGCAATAAGGAGACCACTGTGTCTCTAATAATATTGGAGAACAATGAGAAAGATAAGGAGAGTAGTAAGATTTAAGGCTGAAGAGGTTTATAGACACCAGATCCTGCAGGGTTGTAAAAGAAGGGATAGGAGTTTGGATTTTACATCAAGTTCAAAGAACCTTAATCAACAAAGATTCATTATAGCTCATCATGATCTTTCAAGCAATATTTACTCATTGTTAAATTCTCATAGCACCTTTTCCTACATATCATTTATTCCTTATATCTCTCTGAAAAATAAGTTAAAACTGTCTTTTGGACTTCTGTTTCATCCCCAAGGAAATTAAGATATACACAATCTTTAAGCCCATTTAGCTTTCACAATATTGCCTGGATTTCAAAGGACCAAATAATAAAGGTCATTTAAAGACCAAACAGAAAACTGCTCCCTTCCAGAATAATGTTTCATAGATGTAGATGCCACACATGCGTTATGGAAAATGGCTGACTTCAGCGTGTCTAAAATACATGGTTTTATATCAATACATTTCTCTCAAAATAAAACTATAGAGACTATTGGAATTCCCAGAAACCTTGTAAAATAAACTGAAATAAAACATTATTTCCAATAACAAAATTTAGGTTGAAGAAACGAAGTGATATAACAGCAATCCTTTATCATTATTATATAAATCTAATTGTTGTGTGAGTAAAAATTCTCATAGCATTAATATGTATGAAATATTCCATTGCTGTGTCTATAATTTTGTAATAATTACCAACAATAAATAAAATACTATTATACGATAATTGAAATCACCAATAAAATGTTTTCCATGTTTAAATTTCAATCCCTAATTCAATAATTTATTAATCTGATGAAGGCACTTACTCTGAATGACATTATTATAGAGCAATATGTATTTTTCAAATGTTAACGTCTCATTTCCATCAGGAAACATAAAAATGAAAACTGACATTCAATGAGTACACTAAAATTAGTTATCAATGGTCACATTTCATGGAAATGAACACATCTATTTAAAGTTTCTATCAAATCTATACCCTTTAACTATGTGCAGCCTTCAGAAGTTTATTAAATTCACATGGAGGAAAAAAATAATTCTGGCAGCATTTCCTCAAGTTTTGTGTTAGGTACCCCTGAGTGCCTTTGACGCTGCAGATTACCAGGTTTTATGTTTCCTTAGCTTTATTGTAGGAAACTGCAATCAGCATTTCAAAAAACACCCTTGTGATTCTGATTCAGACTAAGATGGGCTACCAATCAGACACTAAGAAATCTGTCCTATGGTGCAGATTATCTAATGGATAAATACCCAAGAAAGCAGGATTTATAGTTGTGCCTTTATATAAAGGCAAAAAATTCTCTGCTATAAATAGCTCTTATTTTACATTGTAGATGCTCTTCCTTTTTCCCTTTTCAAGCTCATGGCTGTAATATGGATTAATACTAAGTAAGCTCAGCTATCTTCTGTTATAAAATTATTGGGAATTACCCATAAAAGAGTCAGGCACAACCAAATGACAACAACTATCTTTGTTCTGTCATAAGATCAAACATAAAAGAAAATAGCAGCACATAATTGTACTGAAAAAGGATATACATAATTACAAAATGTGAAACATAAGTAATCTATATTGCAATGGCCATACATGTTAAAAAATTGTCTATCCTGCTTTAAAAACAAGCATAGCTTCCAAAGAAAAAGATCCTATAATGGAACAACCAACGAATCAAACAAACAAACAAGATTGATTAAGTTAAAATAAATTAAAGTGTTAGTTGCTCAATCGTGCTGACTCACTGACCCCATGGACTTATAGCCCATCAGGCTCCTCTATCCATGTGATTCTTCAGACAAGAATACTGGTGTGGGTAGACATTCCCTCCTGCAGGGGATCTTCTCAACCCAGATTGAACCTGGGTCTCCTGCTTTGCAGGCAGACTCTACCATCAGATCCACCAAGGAAGCCCATTTTATTAGTCTACAAATAGAGAATAGCAATAAAGAGATAGATATTATAAAAAAGAACCAAATGGACATTTGCCACTATTCAATTTCTCTGATAATAATGCCTTAATATGTATACATATAGATGATTCACTTTGCTGTATAGAATGGCATCCAGTCCCATCACTTCATGGGAAATAGATGGGGAAACAGTGGAAACAGTGTCAGACTTTATTTTTCTGGGCTCCAAAATCACTGCAGATGGTGACTGCAGCCATGAAATTAAAAGACGCTTACTCCTTGGAAAGAAAGTTATGACCAACCTAGATAGCATATTCAAAAGCAGAGACATTACTTCGCCAACAAAGGTTCGTCTAGTCAAGGCTATGGTTTTTCCTGTGGTCATATATGGATGTGAGAGTTGGACTATAAAGAAAGCTGAGTGCCGAAGAATTGATGCTTTTGAACTGTGGTGTTGGAGAAGATTCTTGAGAATCCCTTGGACTGCAAGGAGATCCAACCAGTCCATTCTGAAGGAGATCAGCCCTGGGATTTCTTTGGAAGGACTGATGCTAAAGCTGAAACTCCAGTACTTTGGCCACCTAATGAGAAGAATTGACTCATTGGAAAAGACTGATGCTGGGAGGGATTGGGGGCAAGAGGAGAAGGGGACGACAGAGGATGAGATGGCTGGATGCGATGGACGTGAGTCTGAGTGAACTCCAGGAGTTGGTGATGGACAGGGAAGCCTGGTGTGCTGGGATTCATGGGGTCGCAAAGAGTCGGACACGACTGAGCAACTCATCTGATCTGATCTGATCTGATTAATAGAAACTAATGTGACATTGTAAAACAACCATACTCCAATAAAAATCATGTGGTTTTTGTGAATGGTACAAAAACTAAATCATCTTGATTTTTTTGTTATTTTGTTGTTGAAGCATAACTTTCCATGTTATATTAATTTAATAAAAATATTCAAAAATTAAAAAAATAACGTCTTAGTTGAAGTTATCCTCCATATAATGCCTGGAAAGTTACAATAGTTGCTTTCTCCCACTATCCCCACATCCCATTAGTTTATATACAGTTTTTCTTGTCCCTTCCAATCTTTTTTTTTGTGTGGTAGCCAGACTGACCTGACTTTTCAAATGAGTTGCTCTTCACGTGAGGTGGCCAAAATATTGGAGTTTCAGCTTCAACATCGGTCCTTCCAATGAACACCCAGGACTGATCTCCTTTAGGATGGACTGGTTGGATCTCCTTGCAGTCCAAGGGACTCTCAAGAGTCTTCTCCAACACCACAGATCAAAAGCATCAATTCTTCGGCGCTCAGCTTTCTTTATAGTCCAACTCTCACATCCATACATGACCACTGGAAAAACCATAGCCTCGACTAGGTGGACCTTTGTTGACAAAGTAATGTCTCTGCTTTTCAATATGCTGTCTAGGTTGGTCATAGCTTTCCTTCCAAGGAGTAAGTGTCTTTTAATTTCATGGCTGCAATTGCCATCTGCAGTGATTTTGGAGCTCAGAAAAATAAAGTCATCCACTGTTTCCCCATCTATTTGACATGAAGTGATGGGACTGGATGCCATAATAACCTTCATATTTATTATCAGAATAAAATAAATATAAAAACATCACTGGAGTTTTGTATAGGGTAAATTAATTTTTAAGAAATAATATATATATATATATATACATATGAATATATGAGGTTTTAAGCCAATTATACATATGTAATTACATCATTATATATAATTATGTTATCTTTCTCTAAATTCAATATACATGAAAGGGAAGTATATATATAAATATATATAATTATTATGGAATGTCATAGCAAAATATATTATTTATAAATGAATAAACATTTATTTAGATATAAAAGATTATTTGATTTAGATGTAAAACTAGTTTATTTTTAGTAGTCATCACCTATATACTGGTTTACTTTAGATGTTGGATATTTAATTTCTCCTTAGTTATTAGAATCTAGAATAATCTGAAATTTGTTTTATTAAATTAATGACAAAATGTCATTAAGACAGTCAAATAATTTGAAAAATATATAAAATTGATAACCATTATATAATTGTCAAGAAACTTCACTACCCATTGTGAAATATAAATTCTGACACACTACCCAAAATTGGCTCATAAACCAGGTATAATTCAAATTGGGTTTTCAAATGTTTTATCACCTGAATTTGGCTCTAAAACGGTCACTTTTCCTTATTATAAGCAGCATATTTTAGTCCTCCCAAGAGATGATTTTATAATTGCTTCCTTATTTTTCCTATTTAAATGTATTTTATGGCAGAATTTTTATGCCATTTTATTATTTAAAATAAATATAAAATATTTTTTTTTAATTTTTTATTCCTTTATTTCTCATGTGTTCCCCATCCTGAACCCTCCTCCCTCCTCCCTCCCCATACCATCCCTCTGGGTCGTCCCAGTGCACCAGCCCCAAAAAATTTGTCCTAGCCATGGGAACTTATGTATAACATGTTACATTCAGTTCTTTCCAACCTGTTGTATAATTCCAACAGAATTATACATAATAATACTGAGAGTATCAGTTCTACCTTTGAGTTTGCCTTGTCCTAGAGGAAAGAAAATCTTAGTACAGTTATTCATTAATTCAATAAATGTCCATCAACAGCCTATGAGGTTCCAAATATTCTCTCTCCCTAGAACCTGTTGATTGTGACAGCAGTTGCAGTCCTTACCCTGAGAGGTCTAAAGCTAGCATGGGAGACATGTTAATCACTAAAATATAAACCCAACTTCACAGAGCTGTTGGGAGGACTAAGTGGCATAATGCCTATGAAGCACTTGGCTGAATATCTATAGACATCAAGAGCTCAATACATGTTTAGTACCATTATTATTTTTCATATTGAGTACAGTAGAGATTAAGTGCTTAGATTGGATTAAATTATAGTTGTCCAAAATATAACTCATAGCATTTTACCAAGACTAAGAACAGGTACCAGGGAAAACTTCCCTGTAGGCAACAAAATGACAAGTATATTTTTCATGATAAGTACATAGCTACAACATCATGCTTCTCATTTCTGCCTCTAAATCTCAAATGGGCATCTACCTTTGTAGAACTGTTTGTCATATATAAAGCTTTACTACAAGGAAATAGATAAACTATTGTTGTACATCTCTAGGTTTTACACTGTAGGAAGATAAGTTAGAAAAGGGGTTTTTGAATGAATCTCCATTGAACCAGCTTACAGCATCGGCACAGTCTACTGTTCAGCTACTCATATGCAAATACATCATATCTGCTTATCATACTTAATTTTGAAACAATAATGATGCTTTATTTCTAACCATAATATAATTATCTATTGTATCAGTGAAAACACAGACACCATTTACCCAGAAGTGGAGACCTACAAAGTTTTATCAATCACTGCATCTACCTCTGGGTGATGTTCATTTCTTCTTTAGTCCAGTTAAAATCTCATCTGAGCATCTCACAAGGTGCAGAAAATGGTTTTGATAAAATTTAACACCCTCTCATGATAAAAACTCTCCAGTATGGGCAGAGAGGGAAACTATCACAACATAATAAAGGCCACATATGACAAACCCACAGGAAACATCATTCTCAATGGTGAATAACTGAAAAGATTTCCTTTAAGATCAGGGAAAAGACAAGGATGTCCACTCTCACCACTATTATCCAACACAGTTTTAGAAGTCATAAACATGGCAATCAGAGGAGAAAAAGTAATAAGAGGAATCCAATTTGGAAAGGAAGAAGTAAAACTGTCACTGTTTGCAGATGACATGATACTATACATAAAAAATCATAAAGATGAGAAGCAGGAAACTACTGGTGCTAATCAATGAATTTGGTAAAATTGCAAGATACAAAATTAATTCACAGAAATTTCTTGTAATCCTATACACTAACAACAAAAGATCAGAAAGAGAAAATAAAGAAATAGTCCAATTTGCCACTGCAACAAAAATAATAAAATACC
Source organism: Bos javanicus (assembly GCF_032452875.1). NCBI lineage: Eukaryota > Metazoa > Chordata > Mammalia > Artiodactyla > Bovidae > Bos > Bos javanicus. Next base: position 54,279,932 of record NC_083881.1, on the reverse strand, counting down.
TAGGAATAAATGGAGAAGACTCTTGAGAGTTCCTTGGACTGCAAGGAGATCCAACCAGTCCATTCTAAAGGAGATCAGTCCTGGGTGTTCTTTGGAAGGAATGATGCTAAAGCTGAAACTCCAGTACTTTGGCCACCTAATGAGAAGAACTGACTCATTGGAAAAGACTCTGATTCTGGGAGGGATTGGGGGAAGGAGGAGAAGGGGACGACAGAGGATGAGATGGCTGGAAGGCAACACCGACTCGATGGATGTGAGTTTGAGTGAACTCTGGGAGTTGTTGATGGACAGGGAGGCCTGGTGTGCTGCAATTCATGGGGTCACAAAGAGTCGGACATGACTGAGCGACTGAATTGAACTGAAATGAAACCTTATTAAGGAGGATAAAGACCTGCTCTTGGAAAACTGTAAGATACTGATGAAAGAAATAGAAGATGACACAAACAGATGAAGAGATATAGCATAATCTTGGATTAGAAGAATCAATATTGTGAAAATGCTTATACTACCCAAGGCAATCTACAGATTCAATGAAATCCCTATCCAACTGTCAATGGCATTTTCCACAGAACTAGCATTTTGCAATTTGTATAGAAACACAAAAGACCTGAATAGCCAAAGCAATTTTGAGAAAGAAAACATGGAGCTGGAGGAATCAGGTTCCCTGACTTCAGTCTATACAACAAAGCTACCATAATCACAACAGTATGGTACTAGTATAAAAACAGAAATATAGATCAATGAAATGGATAGAAAGTCCATGTAAAATAATGAAATTTGAACACTCCCTAACACCATATGAGAAAAGAAGCTCAAAATGGATTAAATACCTAAATGTAAGTTCAGACACTGTAAAACTCTTAGAGGAAAACATGGCCAGAACACTCTGACATAAATCACAGTAAGATCTTGATCCACCTCCTAGAGTAATGAAAGTAGAAAGAAAAATAAACAAGTAAGACCCAATTAAACTTAAAAGCTTTTGCACAGCAAAGGAAACCATAAACAAGATATACAATCCTCAGAATGGGAGAAATGGGAGAAAATATTTGCAAATGAAGCAACTGACAAAGGATAATCTCCAAAATATATGAATAGCTCATGCAGCTCAATGTCAACATAACAAACAACCCAGTTAAAAAATAGGCAGAAGACCTAAACAGACATTTCTCCAAAGAAGACATACAGATGACCAATAAACACTATGAAAAGATGCTCAACATAATTATTATAAATATGCAGATCAAAACTATAGTGAGGCATCACTTCACACTGGTTAGAATGGCCATCATCAAGCAGTCTACAAACAATAAATTCTGGAGAGGGTATTAGTTCAGTTCAATTCAATTCAGTCACTCAGTCGTGTCTGACTCTTTGTGACCCCATGAAGCACAGCACGCCAGGCCTCCCTGTCCATCATCAACTCCCGGAGTTCACTCAGACTCACGTCCATTGAGTCAGTGATGCCATCCAGCCATCTCATTCTCTGTTGTCCCCTTCTCCTCCTGCCCCCAATCCCTCCCAGCATCAGAGTCTTTTCCAATGAGTCAACTCTTCGCATGAGGTGGCCGAAATACTGGAGTTTCAGCTTTAGCATCATTCCTTCCAAAGAAATCCCAGGGCTGATCTCCTTCAGAATGGATTGGTTGGATCTCCTTGGGGAGGGGGTATGGAGAATAATGAAACCTTTTACACTGTTGGTAGGCATGTAAATTGGTACAGCCACTATGGAAAACAGTATGAAGTTTCCTTTAAAAAACTTATAAATAGAACTACCATATGACCCAGCAATCTTGCTTCTGGGCATATACCCAGAGAAAAACAAAATTCAAAAAGATACATGCACCCCAACCTTCATTGCAACACTATTTACAATAGCTAAATGTGGAAGCAAACTGTTCATCAAAGAGGAATGGATAAAGAGGATGTGGTAAATATATATAATGAATATTCAGTTCAGTTCAGTTCAGTTTCACTTATCCATAAAAAGGAACAAAATTGTACCATTTTCAGAGACGTGGACAGACCTGGAGACTGTCATACAGACTGAAGTAAATCAGAAAGAGAAAAAGAATATCATATAATATTTCATATATGTGGAATCTATAAATATGGTACAGGTGAAACTATTTGCACAGTAGAAATAGAGACACAGATGCAGAGAACAAATGTACAGATACTGAGAGGGGAAGGGGGGCTAGGATGAATTGGAAGATTGAGATTGACATATATACACTACTAAATGGGCTTCCCTCTTGGCTCAGATGGTAAAGAATCTGCCTGCAATGTAGGAGACCTGGGGTCAATCTCTGCGTCGGGAAGATCTGCTGGAGAAGGGAATGGCTACCCATTTCAGTATTCTTGTCTGGAGAATTCCATGGAGAGAGGAGCCTGGTGGATTATAGTCCATGGGGTCACAAAGAGTCAGACATGACTGAGAAACTAACACTTTCACTTTTTCATGTATAAATCCATACCTCATGAGAATCTACTGTATAGAGTATGGAACTCTACTCAGTGCTGTGTGGTGACCTAAATGGGAAGGAAATCTAAAAAGAGGGGATGTATATATATATATATATATATATATATGTATATATATATATATATACACACACACACACACACACACACACACACACACACATAGATGATTCATTTTGCTGCACAGCAAAAACCAACAAAATATTGTAAAACAACTATACAGAAATAAAAATTAATAAAATAAATTTTAATTATTAGCCAAAAAAACTCACCTAGATTGTAGCCTACAGAATAAATTATAAATCTAAGGACCTCCAACCCATCCTATATATAATTGTAGAGAAAAGTTAGTAGATAAAGATTAAAGTTAATAAAAAGTAGAACAAATTAAAATATGGTATCTAATATAGTGATTGTTTCTGCAACTGTCCATAATTTGATAGCTAGTCTTTACAACTTATTTCTCTATCATGCATTTTTTTTTTCCTTTGCCATCATAATGAACCTCATCTGATCTGGCTAGTTTATCTAATGAAGTAGCTCAAACCTTTATTTATAAGGGTTTTACTTTGCTGACCCCATTTATATTAGCTTTCTGGACCCATCTATCACTTTTTACCACTGTACATTACAATATTAAAAGGTGGCTCAGAGGATTCCCCCAGGCTTCAGATATGATCTTGCTTTATAGCTACTGCCAATTTTCCATTAAATTTTAGGCCCTAGGAAACACAGAAGCACTGTGCTTTGCTGTCTACTCAGGGGAATGAGAAGGATGAATAATAAGTGACTGGCTGAGGTATCAACTTAGTGGAACCATTCTTTTGTCTTCTAGTGGAGGCATTCCTCCATTGGTTCTAAGAACTGTAGACCAGCATAGTACAACATCACAGGCATAGGCAATGAACAAACAAACAAAGACAAAAACAAAACAAAAACAAGAAAAAACACAATACAAAATTCTAAGTTGTTAATTGTATTAGTGACAGCTATCTCACTACTATTTTTTATTTTCCAGACTTACATATACTGGATGTAGGTAAACAAAACAATCAGTTCAGTTGAGTTGCTCAGTTGTGTGCAACTCTTTGCAATGCAATGGGCTGCAGCATGTCAGGCTTCCCTGGCCATCACCAACTCCTGGACCTACTCAAACTCATGTCCATCATGTCGGCAATGCCATCCATCCATCTCATCCTCTATCGTCCCCTTCTCCTCCCGCCTTCAATCTTTTCGAGCAACAGGGTCTTTTCCAATGAGTCAGTTCCTCGCACCAGGTGGCCAAAGCACTGGAGTTTCAGCTTCAACATCTGTCCTTCCAATGAACACCCAGGACTGATTTCCTTTAGGATTGACAGGTTGGATCTCCTTGCAGTCCAAGGGACTCTCAAGAGTCTTCTCCAACACCACAGTTCAAAAGCATCAATTCTTCGGCACTCAGGTTTCTTTACAGTCCAACTCTCACATTCATACATGACTACTGGAAAAACCATAGCTTTGACTGAACGGACCTCTGTTGGCATAGTAATGTTTCTGTTTTTAATATGCTGTCTAGGTTGATCATAGATTTTCTTTCAGGGAGCAAACATCTTTTAATTTCATGGCTGCAGTCACCATCTGCAGTAATTTTGGAGCCCAAGAAAATAGTCTCCCACTGTTCCCATTGTTTCCCCATCTATTTGCCATGAAGTGATGGAACCGGATGCCATGATTTCAGCTTTCTGAATGTTGAGTTTTAAGCCAGCTTTTTGACTCTCCTCTTTCACTCTCATCAAGAGGCTCTTTAGTTCTTCAATTTCTGCCATAAGGGTGGTGTCCTCTGCGTATCTGAGGTTATTGATATTTCTCCCAGCAATCTTGATTCCAGCTTGTGCTTCATCCAGCCCGGAATTTTGCATGATGTACTCTACATATAAATTAAATAAGCAGGTGATAATATACAGCCTTGACGTACTCCTTTTCCTATTTGGATCCAGTCTGTTGTTTCATGTCCAGTTCTTACTGTTGCTTCTTGACCTGCATACAGATTTCTCAGGAGGCAGGTCAGGTGGTCTGGTATTACCATCTCTTTCAGAATTTTCCACAGTTTGTTGTGATTCATACAGTCAAAGGCTTTGGCATAGTCAGTTAAGCTTAAGTAGGTGTTTTTCTGGAATTTTCTTGCTTTTTGATGATCCAGCAGATGCTGGCAATATGATCTCTGGTTCCTCTACCTTTTCTAAAATCAGCTTGAACATCTGGAAGTTCATGGTTCACATACTGTTGAAGTCTGGCTTGAAGAATTTTGAAAAAAAAAAAAAGAAAAAAAAAAGAATTTTGAGTATTACTTTGCTAGCATGTGAGATGATTGCAATTGTGTGGTAGTTTGAGCATTCTTTGGCATTGCCTTTCTTTGGGATTGGAATGAAAACTGACCTTTTCCAGTCCTGTGGCCACTGCTGAGTTTTCCAAATTTGCTGACATATTGAGTGCAGCACTTTAACAGCATCATCTTTTAGCATTTGAAATAGCTCAACTGGAATTCCATCACCTCCACTAGCTTTGTTCGTAATGATGCTTCCTAAGGCACACTTGACTTCACATTCCAGGATGTCTGGCTCTAGGTAAGTGATCATACCATCGTGGTTATCTGGGTCATGAAGATCTTTTTTGTATAGTTCTTCAGTGTGTTTTTGCCACCTCTTCTTAATATTCTGCTTCTGTTAGATCCATACCATTTCTGTCCTTTTATCAAGCCCATCTTGGCATGAAATGTTCCCTTGGTATCTCTAATTTTCTTGAAGAGATCTCTAGTCTTTCCCATTTTATTCTTTTCCTATATTTCTTTACATTGATCATGGAGGAAGGCTTTCTTATCTCTCCTTGCTATTCTTTGGAACTCTGCATTCAAATGGGTATCTCTTTCCTTTTCTCCTTTACCTTTAGCTTCTCTTCTCAGCCATTTGTAAGGCCTTGTCAGACAACCATTTTGCCTTTTTACATCCCCCCTCACCCCTGACCCGGGGATGGTATTGATCACTGCCTAAAGTCATATATTGTTTATTCTTGATGGTACATAATATATTATTTTGTGGAAAAATACTAACATTTCAACCTTTTTAAAAAAATGATTCAGAGGAGGACTGTGAATGTGAAGTATTTTAGTAAAAAATATAAATAATAAAAAAACCATGTCATAGATTTATTGGTGGTATTTAAATTTTTTATTTTAGTGTTACAAAAAGTAATGGTGCAATTACATTGGTGTGCTTGATTTTATGAGGTTTCATAAAAAGTCAAGTCTTCATTTCTTCACAGGCCATGTACCTGTGTCACTCAGATCTCCCTTCAAGAGAGAATCTACTGTTAGGAGTGTCACTGGCTGTTAGACTCCAGTTGTGGCAATTTTGGAATCCATTTCAGTTTTTCTCTGGAGGCCAGCCTCCCCAATCTTCTCTCAGTTAATGTGGGAGCATGGCAGGTTCACTAGGGATGGGCCATTTCTGTCCAATGTCTAATATCTCTAATTAGAAGTCCTTTCTCCAGGGTTTCATTGACTTAACCAAGGTTTTCTTAGATTAGCACTATTTGCCTCTCTTTCAAGATAATAAAAAGTTTCTTTAGACTATCAGGCTCAAGTGAGAAATTCATCTTCAATCTGCTTTTTTGTTGAAATGCTAGGATTTACATGGGCATTTGCCACTAAAAGGTATTCTTCATCTTATGCTTTTGTAATTGAAGTAGATGAAAAAACTTTTCCAGTTCTTTGAGGTCAGGTTTTTCTGAATTCTGTCAATTCTCTTCCTTATATAAATGAAAATCATTAAATGATGGCCCAAGGTTGCCTTTTTCTTGTTGTTCTTTTTTTTTTTTTTTTTCCCAAATGTAGTTGCCAAAACTATGTTTGTTCTTTCTAATCACTTTTTCTAGAGCTTTTGGTTCAATATAGTTAGGATTTGCCTTCTAAGTTATCATGATCAACAGTTTTACTAAATAAAACACCCATACTCAGTCTGTTTCTTTAATGCCCATATAAGACCACTAAGTCAATGCCATTTGACAGAATTATTGTCAGAGAAAATAAACGCAGAAACAAACAATATCAGATCTCAGTGACATAATACAATAATTATTCCTTGCTTGCATCACTGTCTAACATGGTTGGTCAAGGGGTCTCTGTTAACTCGTCATACATGCACCCTGATGCCCTCTATCCTGTTATGTTACTCTCTTCAACCATATATCTGCTAAGGTCAAGGTACATGGGAAAATGTGTACTGAGGGGGCACATCCACTCTTAACTGTCCACAAGAAGTGATTTTTCACCTCATCATTGGTGAGAATTAATTATGTGACAAATCAAATGAAATGGAGCTGGAACATTATGTTTGACTATTTTTCCAGAAAGAAGAAAGCCTCTTTGTTATAACCTAAATAGGCATCATTATAAAAAGGAAATTCTTTATGTTGAGACATAAAAATATCTCAATTCTTGCTTTCATATTCACTTTGACCAATGGTGTAGCTAGTAAGCACTCTGGTGACTAAGGATGGAAGCCAGTTGCTAGGCAGATAAGTCATTTTGATCCCATTATTATTGAGAGCAATTTTGTGCAGAGAGGACCTATAGGTAAGCATTATAGACTCATTCCAAAGCTATAACCCCATAATTAATCATTAGACACGCTGGTCACTAGTCTTATCTCTTTCCTTACAAAGTATCCAACCACTCATATAAACCATCACACACACACACACCTCTGGCCACCTCTTTTTCCATAAAAATGGGTTACTTAAAGGAATAGGTTAAAATTCTGCCTACTTTGAATGTTCTTCTCTAGTCTCCATCAGAGTAAGTTAGTGGGATTCCAAAGCTACCACAATTCATTTCTGGCTGGTGATAGCATATTCTGAACAGGCTTTTGTAAATCAGGCAAAAGGATTATTTTTTCCTTCTCAGTCAACTGCATATAGGGAACTCACACAGGGGTTATAGCTATGTGTTGAAGCAGAAGGAGATGCACTGAAAGTGTGAGCTAACTACTTATAGATGAAGTACTGTTGACGATATCTGGCTATAAGGCTGGATGGAACAGATATGATCTGATTTGTGAAGGCAAGCTCAGGAGATGAGGTCACTCAAGTTTCCAGTAGAAAGTATTCAGCCTCTACCATGGTTCAACAGCAGGCAAGATTTATTTCTATTTCTCCAAAGCAGAAATGTTATTTGATGAAGAGGAAACATTTTAAAATAAATTTCTGAAGTCATTTGTTACTATTCTACAGTTGAGGCTTTCCATGGTACCAATCAGCATTACAACCCACTAACAATATTTTGAGAAACATTAAGTCACTCAAGTCATACAATTGTTTGCTCCTGGAGCAGCTGATGAATTTTCTCTTTTTTTGGAACATGTTAAAAATGGACAACCTTAGATAATCTTTGAATGGTCAAACCTTTTAAGGAGCATGCCTCCTTTTTAGTTCTAGAAAGTACAAAGCACAGCAATCGGTTTTTAATTGGAAGAGGATATCCTAAGATGCTCTAGATATTTTAGTCATCAAGCATTCACTGAAGAGATGGCCACTGATTCCCATGGAGTTTATTTCCCATTTTGACATTCATGAATTATCCTATGGTACTGAAGTATCTCCTATTCCTGATCACTTGGTTCTACTAGCCTGATGTTATCAATGCAGTGGAGCAATGTAGTATCTACTGGTTTATAAGTGTTTGAAGATTAAATTACATATAAGATTAAGGAATAGATATACTCCTGAACCAACACAGTAAATGTGTATTAATAACCATGCTAGATGAAAGCAAAATTGAAAAAGATGCTTTATCAGATTGATTACTATATATCATGCATCAGGGTTTAACCATTTCACTCCAATAATGAAATCATATGTGAGACTATATTTGCAGTTTGCTTTTTACTTTGTAAAATATTATCAATCAAAATCCATGTATCACACCAAAGAGTTAATCAAGCAAGTTTAAGTTAGATATAATAGAGATAAATCACCTGCATTCCTCAAGTATTTAAGGATGTCACTAATTTGTAGTTTTTCAAGGGATATAGTACTTATTTAAACACACAATTTTGGTAGGACAAGAGAACAACAGTCGGTTTCCCACCTGATGCTTTCTCCAACAGAAGCAAAGGATTTTTGGGTCAGAAGTCAAAGGGAGGTCTGGCAAATATCTGAGTTTGTCTACTGCAATGAGAGATATAGATTCCATGAAATAAAAACAAGATGAATACTGAGATCCACTGGGTCAATTGCAAATTGAATTTGGTCCAAAAGAATATTTGTTACCTAGTCCAGTACTCTTGCCTGGAAAATCCCATGGATGGAGGAGCCTGGTAGACTTCAGTCCACGGGGTTGCGAAATCAGACACAACTTAGCGACTTCACTTTCACTTTTCACTTTCATGCATTGGAGAAGGAAATGGCAACCCACTCCAGTGTTCTTGCCTGGAGAATCCCAGGGATGGCAGAGCCTGGTGGGCTTCCGTCTCTGAGGTCGCACAGAGTCGGACATGACTGAAGTGACTTAGCAGCAGCAGCAGTCCTAATAAACCTACTCTGACGAGGAAACTATATTAACCTTCATTGTTCTCTGTGATTGGTGTTTTAGCTCAGAGGATGGTTCAGTAAGCCCCCTCAATATTGAGGTATTTTTCTTTTCTACAGTGCACTGCTGCCCTGGTAAATGGTTGCATGTCCCTTTAGGAAAAGCTAGGAGGAAGAAGAATATAATTTTTTAAGAGTTTTCTCAAAAGTACCAGGCCTATTTTTCTTCAAGGATCTCTTAATCTATGAAATTACCTAGTCGTGGGAATTAGACAATTATATATGACTCATATGCAGAGTACATCATGAGAAACGCTGGGCTGGAGGAAACACAAGCTGGAATCAAGATTGCTGGGAGAAATATCAATAACCTCAGATATGCAGATGCACCACCCTTAGGGCAGAAAGTGAAGAAGAAATAAAGAGCCTCTTGATGAAAGTGACAGAGGAGAGTGAAAAAGTTGGCTTAAAGCTCAACATTCAGTAAACTAAGATCACGGCATCCGGTCCCATCACTTCATGGCAAATAGATGGGGAAACAGTGGAAATAGTGGCAGACTACTTTTGGGGGCTCTAAAATCACTGCAGATGGTGACTGCAGCCATGAAATTAAAAGACGCTTACTCCTTGGAAGGAAAGTTATGACCAACCTAAACAAACATATTGAAAAGCAGAGACATTACTTTGCCAACAAAGGTCCGTCTAGTCAAGGCTATGGTTTTTCCAGTGGTCATGTATGGATGTGAGAGTTGGACTATAAAGAAAACTGAGCACCAAAGAATTGATGCTTTTGGACTGTGGTGTTGGAGAAGACTCTTGAGAGTCCCTTGAACTACAAGGAGATCCAATCAGTCCATCCTAAAGGAAATCAGTCCTGGGTGTTTATTGCAAGGTCTCTTGTTGAAGCTGAAGCTCCAATACTTTGGCCACCTGATGCAAAGAGCTGACTCATTTGAAAAGACCCTGATATTGGGAAAGATTGATGGCAGGAGGAGAAGGGGACAACAGAGGATGAGATGGCTGGATGGCATCACCGACTCAATGGACATCGGTTTGGGTGAACTCTGGGAGTTGGTAATGGACAGGGAGGCCTGGTGTACTGCGGTTCATGGGGTCGCAAAGAGTTGAACATGACTGAGCGACTGAACTGAACTACTTTTATGGTGGTTCAAAGTCACGCCTAGAAACTTTTTGTTTGTGTCTTTGTTTCTCTAACTTATGGATGAAAATGAAACCTATTATAACTTCCCCTTGATTTTGGTATTGCCAAATATCCATTTAGGTCAAATAATTCATATTATCAGTTTCCTTTTGCTGTCTGTTATGGTTCAGTTCAGTTCAGTCACTCAGTCGTGTCTGACTCTTTGCAACCCCATGGACTGCAGCACACTAGGCCTGCCTGGTGTTAATTTCCTAGTGCATTCAATGTTAATTTGCTTAAGTGTTTACATTCTTTTTAAGGAATTTCTGTCAACTTTATTTACTTAAATGCCACTGATTCAAAGTTTCATTTCACTAACTAAGCAGACTCTCCCAGTTGTATAAGTTAAGTGAGTGAAGAATAAACTGTGAGTGTGATCACTTCAATGTAAAATGTGTTCATGTTCCTTGGGGTAGCACCTTTAGAACCTATTACATCAATGTTCCCAAATATTGTCCAATATAAATAAGCAAAATACTGAAATTCATTTGTTGCATGAGGCTTTTTGTTCTGAATTTGACTTTGGAAATTGTTCACTGGGACAGAGAGAGAGAGAGATTCCTAGTTCTAGGTCTGGAGGGAATAAGACGTAAAGGAGAATCTGAAGGAACTGACACCTCTTGCAGGTTAACTATCTCAGCTTACATCATTGTAAGGTGTTTAAGTAAAGCAGGATGAGTGCCACAGGACAGAGAAAGGGCTCTTTCAGTAACAAAGGAGATTGTGTGAGGTTAGCTGTACTCAGAGCTACCTGAATCCAATAAAATATTTCCATTCAAAATTTGAGGTTCCCACAATTTGTTATAAGTTTCCTGGTGATTCTTTAAATTCAATCTATGCTGGATTTGAGTAATAGCATCAGAATCTACATCTGAAGTGAAAGGAATGCAATTAGACACAACCTTTTAACCCTGAATCTTTATACTCCTCATGCCTATCACAGTGGTCTACAAAAATAAGTACATTCTTGACCAACTCTTACTTTTAATACATGCTTCATTTCAGTTGATTCAAGACAGGATGCCATAGATTGTCAGCATGCCATCATCAAAGGTAAACAGATCATCAGTAAGTTAAAACTCAATCAGGTAATAATTCCTAGATTCTCAATTTCTTAAGTGTATATCTCCTCTGACAATTATTCAGTAAAGCTTTTTTTGTTTGAGGCAACATAATTCCCCACCCCAACGCCAATTAGTTTATTGGAAGAAGGTTGATATAAAATTGATTAATTATAACATTTCTGAGAATTCTGTAATCTAATCAAAGAATCAGGCTTTGCAATCACACAGAAAGAATTGGAGCAGCAATCATAAGTGTGTGATCATAACACATGACAATCTAAAGATTGTATCATAGCTATAGTTGTCCAACCTTTAGCACCTACAGCATTTTACCAAGTCCAGAGTAAGTTTACACTGGTATGCCTGACAGAATATCCAATAACTCTATAGGCTGTCATTGCCTTACTTCTGCTTCCAAACCTCATAGGGATGCTTCTCCTCAGTGGATCCAGATCATGCACACTATCTAAGCTGCAAGAGTGTCTGGGAAAGATAATCTTTAGCTTTTTTTTTTTTTTTCCATCTCTACACCATAGAGACGTAAGCTTAAAGGAGGGTGTGACTGAGCCAACATTTGAGATTTATCATATCTGGAGAAAGGGATATCAAGTCAAAGGACTGGAGATGAAAGAGAGTGAGTGTTATCCAAAAGTAATACAGCTAAACCAGCACTGCTTAAGATGCTCAATTAAAAAGAAATGCTCAAGATGCTCAATTAAAAAGAAATGCTCTAGTCAAAAAAGAGAAATATAAATATTATATACTGACACACACACACACACACACACATATATATATATATATATATATATATATATATATGAAATCTGGAAAGATGGCACTGATGAGTTATTTGCAGGGCGGCAATGGAGAAATGGAGTTTATTTGCAGGGCAGTATTCTTGCCTGAAAAATCCCATGGAAGGAGGAGCCTGATAGGCTACAGTCCATGGGGTCGCAAAGAGTTGGACAGGACTTAGTGACTTCACTTTCAATGGAGAAACAGACATAGAGAACAAGCCCATGGACACGGGGGAAGGTAGGAGGGAGAGGGTGAGATGTATGGAGAGAGTAACATGGAAACTTACATTACCTTATGTAAGATAGACAGCCAATAGGAATTTGCTGTATGATGCAGGAACTCAAACAGGGGCTCTGTGACAATCTAAAAAGGTGGAGTGGGGAGGGAGATGTAGGGAGGTCTGGGAGGGAGGGGACATGGGTGTACCTATGGCTGACTCTTGTTGATGTTTGACAGAAAACAACAAAATTCTATAAAGCAATTATCCTTCAGTTAAAAAAATGAACTGGCAAAAAACAAACAAAAAAAAGAAATACTCTAATCAAATGATTGAAGAAGTGTTGTATATTCTTAGAGATTTATAATGCATAATTACTAATTACTCTAGGAAAAATCTTCACTTAGAAAATCTTTGGTAATCTTTTAGTTGAGGATTTTTCAAGTTTATTTATCCAGATTAAACTTGTTTTACATAATAGCTATTAACATGCATGTAAGAGTGCCTGTGGAACATGTTTTAGGAAATTTGATATTAGAATGGAGGCATCGGAAGAATGGTGGTTGACAAAGAAGAGGCTTCAGATGATTTTTGTCTTATTGTCTAGTTAGGGAAATTGACACTTTATATCAGTAAAGGTATAATCATTTAAAAGCTGAGCAATAGCATGGCACAATAAGATTTAATTTACATCACAGGCACCTGTGTAAAGAAAGCAGACCCTAGTTATGAGACCATCATCTCATGGTCCAGATGAGAAAACATGAGATTGAAATATTATTTGTTAGTATGTATGGAAAGTCCTTTTCATGATGTCATGAAAGACATCATGAAAATTCAAAATTTTAAGTCCCCAAATTTAAGCTAGAATGAGAAACAAAGGAAGCTTGCATTCCATTGTCCACCTTCATCGCTCACTTGTCTCTTTTTCGCCTGCCTACCTTATGAGGAAGTTCCAATTTAGTCCTTGATCACATCAGAAAACAAGGCAAAAATGAAAATTTCCCTGAATACTGAGGAGTAGCAGAAGCCAGAGAATATGTATGTGTCAAGAACTTAGTCTCCAAAGACCAAAATCAGGGATGCACAGTCAAGAGTAGTTATAGAACAGGAGATGAGACGGGGGATATGTTATTAATGCAAACAGTGCTGAAATGGAACATGGGTATAAGAGTAAATCTGCCAAAAGTAATAATGTTAATATAAACTAAAAATATAGTTTTATTTTGATTATATTTGAAACTTGGTCTTTGGGTTTTTGTGTAAATTGGAATGAGTAAAAATACAGAGTTTATGCCTTACCATGGGGCCAGGAGAGAAAAAGGAGCCACAACAAAATTAGAGCTCAAACACTAAATAAGCCAGTGTTGGTTGGGAGAAGGAAAAACAAGGCACAGAAAAGATAATAATATCTGATCACACATTATCTGGTATGATAAAGCATCTTTAAAAACTTTAAATGCTTGTATCTTAATCTTATTATTAGAGACTGCTTAGAGTTTAGCAGAATTTGTTTCTGTTTCAAAATTTTTATTATTATTAAAAGTTGTTAGTGCAACTAGTATCAGTGGTCCAAAACTTTAATACAGTTTGCTAAACTAATGAAAGTAAAGCACTTACATATTTCTATACTAGTTTAATAACTTTTTTAAAAAAAGATTTAGCTTCCCACAGGGAAAACATTTTAATTTGGCAGCAAAATGTGTTATTGAATATCGAGCTCATGGTTGGATATTTTTCCCTTGAAAGTTGATAGATTTGAGATGAATGGATAACATGTAAAATCCCCTAGTTGATGTTTCACATACAAGTTGGGGAAAATGTGTTGAACTGTATTAAATAATTGATGAAAACTAAAACACCTATTAGCAGCATGTAATTTGTATTTCTGACTATATTCACACCCTGACTCTTATTCTTATAAAACCTTTGGAATAAATATTTGTGTTAACTACTTAATTTAGTTATTCAATCCTCTATCAAAATTTATATTCATTGTGTTAACAATGTAACACATTATATATACATATTTTAACATTTTAAATGTAAAATTACTTTGATGTATTTCTGGTAGTAAAGGAGTGGGCCATCACAAATTAAAATACCTTAGCCATTTCTATAGCTAATACTTGGGCATATTTAGTTACTAAAGATTGATAGAACAAGAATCTTCTAAGAAAATGTGCACAGTTTTAAAAGATCACACAGGCTAACGAAAAACTTCTCTAAGTATCTGAAATACTACTAAAATAATCTTAAATCATATAAAGTTCACTACAATGTTTGTTTTTTTATCATTAATAATATTTCCAGTAATGTTTAGAATCAGAATGTACTCAGTTGTGTTTTAAATTTTGTATCCCAGATTTAGACATAGAATTTCTTTAAGTTGCAGAGTAAAAAAAGTCATCTGATGATTAATTATCAAGATTGGGAAAATGGCTTCTAAAATGTATAGATTAATGATTTTATTTGCTTTATAGGTATGGATTATAGAATAGAACTATATTCTGGTATAAAATTGAATATAATATTTTATAACAATAAACATAATATTTTCCTTAAAGTACAGATTTACATGTGTGGTAATTTAGCATCTCTACTTTTAAATAACCACCCTTATGGCAGAAAGTGAAGAAGAACTAAAGAGCCTTTTGATGAAAGTGAAAGAAGAGAGTCAAAAAGTTGGCTTAAAACTCAACATTCAGAAAACAAAGATCACAGCATCCGATCCCATCACTTCATGGCAAATAGATGGGGAACAGTGGAAACAGTGGCAGACTTTTTTTGGGGGGGGCTCCAAAATCACAGCAGATGTTGACTGCAGCCATGAAATTAAAAGACACTTGCTCCCTGGAAGAAAAGCTATGACCAACCTAGACAACATATTAAAAAGTAGAGACATTACTTCACCAACAAAAGTCTGTCTAGTCAAAGCTGTGGTTTTCCAGCAATCATGTATGAATGTGAGAGATGGACTATAAAGAAAGGTGATTGCTGAAGAGTTGATGCATTTGAATTGTGGTGTTGGAGAAGACTCTTGAGAGTCCCTTGGACTACAAGGAGATCTAACCAGTCAACACTAAAGGAAATCAGTCCTGAATATTCGTGGAAAGACTGCTGTTGAAGCTGAAACTCCAATACTCTGGCCACCTGATGCAAAGAACTGACTCACTGGAAAATACACTGTTTCTGGGAAAGATTGAAGGCACAAGGAGAAGGGGATGACAGAGAATGAAATGGTTGGATGGCATCACAGACACGATGGACATGCATTTGAGCAATGTCCGGGAGCTGGTGATGGACAGGGAAGCTTCACCAAATTCACATGTTGAAAAATAATCCTCATTGTGATGCCATTAGGAGGTGATTTAATTGTGAGGGTGGAGTGCTCATGAATGGCATTAGTGCCCTTAAAAAAGAGGTTAAGTCATAAAAGTTGTAATGAACTTTTTGATGTGTTCATATGGTTAGGCTAAAGTCTCCAGCTATTTAGTAAAGTGCTAATCTACTCTGAAGGTATTTTGCATATTTGGTTAAAGTACATAATCAGTTGACATTAAGTTAGGGTGGTTATATTAGGTAACCTAAGTGGGCCTGACTCAATCTGTTGAAAGTCCTGATAAGTGCAATTGAGGATTCTTTAAGAGAAGAATTCATTCAATCTATGGACAGCAGCTTTTAGCTCATGCTCATGAACTTTAATCTATCCTTCCTTATGGCCTGACTTATGGATTTTGGGATATTCTTAGACAGTTCGCACAATCACATAAGACAATTCCTTGCAATAAATCTCCTAATATATATCTTCCTACTAGTTTTGCTTCTCTTATTGAACTCTAGCTGATACAACTATCAAAATAGATGTCCAACCTCCAGCCAAAACTTATAAAACACAAGAAACCAAGAAGAAAACAAATAAAAAAAAATCCAACATACTGTCAAGGAAGAATTCAAACAACAGACCAAGCTCTGAAATAACTGAAATGTTGAAATTTAAGAAATTAGTAAAGTAATGCTCAAAATTCTCCAAGCCAGGCTTCTGCAGTACGTGAACCATGAACTTCCAGATGTTCAAGCTGGTTTTAGAAAAGGCAGAGGAACCAGAAATCAAATTGCCAACATGTGCTGGATCATCGAAAAAGCAAGAGAATTCCAGAAAAACATCTATTTCTGCATTATTGACTATGCCAAAGCCTTTGACAGTGTAGACCAAATAAACTGTGGAAAATGTTGTAAGAGATGGGAATACCAGACCACCTGACCTGCCTCTTGAGAAACCTGTATGCAGGTCAGGAAGCAACAGTTAGAACTGGACATGGAACAACAGACTGGATCCAAATAGGAAAAGGAGTACGTCAAGGCTGTACATTGTCATCCTGCTTATTTAACTTATATGCAGAGTACATCATGAGAAACTCTGGGCTGGAAGAAGCACAAGCTGGAATCAAGATTGCCGGGAGAAATATCAATAACCTCAGATATGCAGATGACACCACCCTTATGGCAGAAAGTGAAGAGGAGCTAAAGAGCCTCTTGATGAAAGTGAAAGAGGAGAGTGAAAAAATTGGCTTAAAGCTCAACATACAGAAAACAAAGATCATGGCATCTGGTCCCATCACTTCATGGGAAATAGATGGGGAAACAGTGGAAATAGTGTCAGACTTTATTTTTTTGGGCTCCAAAATCACTGTAGATGGTGATTGCAGCCATGAAATTAAAAGACGCTTACTCCTTGGAAGAAAAGTTATGACCAACCTAGAGAGCATATTGAAAAGCAGAGACATTACTTTGCCAATAAAGGTCAGTCTAGTCAAGGCTATAGTTTTTCCAGTGGTCATGTATGGATGTGAGAGTTGGACTTTGAAGAAAGCTGAGCACCAAAGAATTGATGCTTTTGAACTATGGTGTTGGAGAAGACTCTTGAGAGTCCCTTGGACTGCAAGGAGATCCAACCAGTCCATTCTGAAGGAGATCAGCCCTGGGATTTCTTTGGAAGGAATGATGCTAAAGCTGAAGCTCCAGTACTTTGGCCACCTCATGCAAAGAGTTGACTCACTAGAAAAGATTCTGATTCTGGGAGGGATTGGGGGCAGGAGGAGAAGGGGACGACAGAGGATAAGATGGCTGGATGGCATCACCGACTTGATGGACCTGAGTTTGAGTGAACTCTGGGAGTTGGTGATGGACAGGGAGGCCTGGAGTGCTGTGATTCATGGGGTTGCAAAGAGTCGGACATAACTGAGCGACTGAACTGAACTGAACTGAATTGAAAACAATAATGGTATTATGTGGCTCAGCTGGTAAAGAATCCCCCTGCAACGTGGGAGAACTGGGTTTGATCCCTGTGTTGGGAAGATCCCCAGGATAAAGGAAAGACTACCCACCCCAGTATTCTGGCCTGGAGAATTCCAGGGACCAAGTCCATGGGGTTTCAAAGAGTCAGACAAGACTGAGTGACTTTAAGAAAGAAAGAAAAGATGTTAATGTCTATAGTAGTAAAAATAGACAATATATATAAGGAGGTGGGAATTATTGACAAAGACATGTAATATATTGTATAATAAATGAACAGATTAAAATATTAGAAATGAAAACTATGTTAAATGAGGTGAAGAATGTGTTGAACAGTTTACCAGTAGACTCTACACAGCTGAAAAAAGAACCAGTAAATCTGAGCATAGGTAAATTAAATTTATCTAAATTGAAGTACAAAGTAGAAAAAATATAAAAACAAAAAATTGTCAATTATCCAGATGTTCTAGAACAGTATCAGTCAGCATCATATATATGTAATTAAAATCTGGAAGGATAAGTGAGAGAATAAGGCAAAAGAATTTGAAGTTTAATGGATAATTTTCCCCCTGAAATTAATGTCACATACACATACGTATTGCAGAAAAGGCAATGGCAACTCACTCCAGTACTCTTGCCTGGAAAATCCCATGGACAGAGGAGCCTGGTAGGCTGCAGTCCATGGGGTTATGAAGAGTTGGACATGACTGAGCGACTTCACTTTCACTTTTCACTTTCACGCACTGGAGAAGGAAACTGCAACCCACTCCAGTGTGCTTGCCTGCAGAATCCCAGAGACGGCCGAGTCTGGTGGGCTGCCATCTATGGGGTTGCACAGAGTCGGACACGACTTAGTGGCGGCTTAGCTGCAGCAGCATACATATTGCATTTCAGATCAGATCAGTCGTTCAGTCGTGTCCGACTCTGTGCAACCCCATGAATCGCAGCACACCAGGCCTCCCCGTCCATCACCAACTCCCAGAGTTCACTCAGACTCACGTCCATCCAGTCAGTGATGCCATCCAGCCATCTCATCCTCTGTCGTCCCCTTCTCCTCTTGCCCCCAATCCCTCCCAGCATCAGAGTCTTTCCCAATGAGTCAACTCTTCGCATGAGGTGGCCAAAGTACTGGAGTTTCAGCTTCAGCATCATTCCTTCCAAAGAAATCCCAGGGCTGATCTCCTTCAGAATGGACTGGTTGGATCTATTGCATTTAAACTGTTGTAAATCAAAGATAGAAAGAATACTTGGAAGACATATATGCAATGTAATATTTATTGTTTAGTCTCTAAGTGTGTCTGACTCTTTTGTGATCCCAGGGACTATAGCCCACTAGGCTCCCCTCTCCATGAAATTTCTGAAGCAAGAATACTGGAGTGGATTGCCGTTTCCTTCTACAGGGGATCTTCCCAACACAGGCAGATTTTTTACCACTGAGCCACCTAGGAAGTCCTTGCAATGGAATATTACTCAACTATTACAAAAAAAGAATGAAATAATGCCATTTGCAGCAATATGGATGGACCTAGAGACAGTCATACTGAGTGAAGTAAGTCAAGACAGAGGAAGACAAATATCATATGATATCACTTATATGTGAAATCTGAAGAAAGGGTACAAATGAACCTACTTACAAAACAGAAATAGAGTTACAGATGTGGAAAAGAAACTTATAGTTATCAGAGAGGTAAAGAGAGGTGGGGGGGATAAAATGGGAGATTGGGATTGACATATGCACACTACCATATATAGAATGGATAACTACTAAAGCCCTACTGTATAGCACAGGGAGCTCTACTCAGTAGTCTGTAATGACCTATATGGGAAAAGAATCTTTTAAAAAAGTGGGATACATGCATACATACAATATATGCTGTACAGTTGAAACTAACACAACACTGCAAATCAGTGATACTCCAACACAAATTTCAAAAATAAACTGTAGTAAACCAGATATAAAGAATACTTTTAAGATATTTAGGAAAAATAATTAAATTCAGAGAAGAAAACTATAAGGATTATAGTACACTTTTAAATAACCACCAAAGTCAGGGATTATAAAGTACTAAAAATGAAAAATAAATGTTAAAACCAGGTTTATATACTAAAAGTGAAAAATAAATGTTAAAACCAGGTTTATATATATATATAAAATAGGATGTCCTTGATGGATAAATAATTAGCAAAAATTTTATCAAGCAAAATGTAAAACAAATTATTGACAGAAAATAAGAAATACTACAGTTCTATGATATATTTATTTGGCCAATTTATTAAATATAACTGCAAAATGCTTGAATTCCCATTCTATATTTATAGGCAAATCTACATGAAATGTCAGATTATAATCAGAAGCCTAGTTGGTGATCATGACATAAGAACAGAGAAGGTTAATAGAATGTTTAATGCCATCAATACATCATGATTAAGCACATATTTGTCATGCATTAATACCATTAATATATCACAGACAGCTTGCTGCATTCACCACCTGAAAAGTTAGTAGATGCACCTAGAGAGAAACATCACATACTGATTTTTCCCAAGAGACTTGAGCTTGTTGATAGCTCAGCATTCACACTTTCAATAGTGAAAGTTTCTTCTCTCCTTTAGGTTGACTCTTCTTTTTTCCCCCTCTATTTTCAGCCTTTTTTACGCTTTCTCACTGACCTATCACCCTTTTAGTTTACACATTCTTTCATTTAACTTATTAGCATATGCAATCTTTTTACCATAAATACTGACTTGAGAACCACTATTTCTTTAACATAGTCTTGAATTTCTCTACTATATGCCTTCTTTTGGCTTTATAGCTTTTTCTTTTTTTTTAATTGAAGGACAATTGCTTTACGGGATTTTGCTGTTTTCTGTCAAACCTCAACATGAATCCGCCATAGGGATACATATATCCCTCCCTTTTGAAACTCCCTCCCATCTTCCTCCCCATCCCACCCCTCTAGAATGATTCAGAGCCACTATTTGAGTTTCCTGAGCCATAGAGCAAATTCCCGTTGGCTATCTATTTTATATATGGTAATATAAGTTTCCATGTTACTCTTTCCATACATCCTCCCCTCTCCCCATGTCCATAAGTCCTTTCTCTATGTCTGTTTCTCCATTGCTGCTGTGTAAATAAATTCTTCAGAACCATTTTTCTAGATTCCATATATGTGCGTTAGAATACGATATATATCTTTCTCTTTCTAACTCACTTCACTCTGTATAATAGTTTCTAGGTTCATCCACCTCATCAGAACTGACTCAAATGCATTTCTTTTTATGGATAAGTAATATTCTATTATGTATATGCACCACAACTTTTTTATCCATTCATCTGTTGATGGACATCTAGGTTGCTTCCATGTTCTAGCTATTGTAAATAGTGCTGCTATGAACAATGGGATACATGTGTCTTTTTCAATTTTGGTTTCCTCAGGGTATATGCCTATGAGTGGGATTGCTGGGTCACATGGTGATTTTATTCTTGGAGTTTTTTTTTTTTTTTTTTTAAGGAATCTCCATATCATCTTCCATAGTGGCCATCAACACTGCCATTCCCATCAACACTGCAAGAGAAGAGTATTCCCTTTTCTACA
This sequence comes from Bos javanicus, assembly GCF_032452875.1. NCBI lineage: Eukaryota > Metazoa > Chordata > Mammalia > Artiodactyla > Bovidae > Bos > Bos javanicus. The sequence continues at coordinate 54,258,713 of NC_083881.1, read as the reverse complement.
CACCCTCTCATGCGAAGAGTTGACTCATTGGAAAAGACTCTGATGCTGGGAGGGATTGGGGTCAGGAGGAGAAGGGGACAACGGAGGATGAGATGGCTGGATGGCATCGCCGACTCGATGGATATGAATTTGAGTGAACTCCAGGAGTTGGTGATGGGCAGGGAGGCCTGGCATGCTGTGATTCGTGGGGTTGCAAAGAGTCGGACACAACTGAGTGACTGAACTGAACTGAGACTTCTTTGATGGCCATTCTGACCTGTGTGAGGTGATATCTCACTGTGGTTTTGATTTGTATTTCTCTAATAATGAGTGATGTTGAGCATCTTTTCATGTCTTAGTTAGCCATCTTTATGTCTCCTTTGGAGAAATGTTGTCTAGATCTTGTTCCCACTTTTTGATTGGGTTGTTTGTTTTTCTGGCATTGAGCTATATGAGCTGCTTGTATATTTTGGAAAATAATCCTTTATCAGTTGTTTAATTTGCTATTATTTTTTCCCATTCTGAGAACTGTCTTTTCACCTTGCTTATAGTTTCCTTTGCTGAGCAAAAGCTTTTAAGTTTAATCAGGTCCCACTTGTTTAGTTTTGTTTTTATTTCCATTACTCTAGGAGGTGGGTCATAGAGAATCTTGCTTTGATTTATGTCATTGAGTGTTCTGCCTAAGTTTTCCTCTAAAAGTTTTATAGTTTCTGGTCTTACATTTAGGTCTTTAATCAATTTTGAGTTTATTTTTGTGTATGGTGTTAGGAAGTATTCTAATTTCATTCTTTTGCATGTAGCTGTCCAGTTTTCCCAGCACCATTTATTGAAGAGGCTGGCTTTGCCCCATTGTATATTCTTGTCACTTTTGTCAAAAATAAGGTACCCATAGGTGCATGGGTTTGTTTCTGGGCTTTCTATCTTGCTCCATTCATCTATATTTCTGTTGTTGTGCCAGTACCATTCTGTTTTGATGACTGCAGCTTTGTAGTATAATCTGAAGTCAGGAAGGTTGATTCCTCCAGCTCCATTCTTCTTTCTCAAGACTGCTTTGGCTATTCAGGGTCTTTTGTGTTTCCATATGAATTATGAAATTTTTTGTTCTAGCTCTGTGAAAAATGCCATTGGTAATTTGATAGGGTTACAGTGAATCTGTAGATCGCATTTAGTATTATAGCTATTTTCACATTAATGATTCTTCCTACCCAGGAACATGGACTCTCTCTCCATCTATTTATGTCGTCTTTGATTTCTTTCATCAGTGTCTTATAATTTTCTGTGTACAGTTCTTTTGTCTCCTTAGGTAAGTTTATTCCTAGATATTTAATTTAATTATTTTTGTTGCAATGGTGAATGGGTTTGATTCCTTAATTTCTCTTTCTGATTTTTCATTGTTAGTATATAGAAATGCAAGTGATTTCTGTGTTTTGATTTTGTATCCTGCAATTTTGCTAAATTCAATAATTAGCTCCAGTAATTTTCTGATACTATCTTTAGGGTTTTCTACATACAGTATCATGTCATCTGCAAACAGTGAGAGCTTTATTTCTTCTTTTCTAAAATAGATTCCTTTTATTTCTTTTTCTTCTCTGATTGCTGTAGCTAGGACTCCCAGAACTATGTTGAATAATAGTGGCGAAAGTGGACACCTTTGTCTTGTTCCTGATCTTAGGGGGAATGCTTTCAGTTTTTCACCATTAAGAATAATGTTTGCTGTAGGCTTATCATATATGGCCTTTACTATGTTGAGGTAGGTTCCTTCTATGCCTATTTTTTGAAGAGTTTTAATCATAAATGGGTATTGAATTTTGTCAAAGGCTTTTTCTGCATCTACTGAGATTATAATATGATTTTTATCTTTCAATTTGTTAATATGGTGTATCTCATTGATTGATTTGCATATATTGAAGAATCCTTGCATTCCTGGAACAAATCCAACTTGATCATAGTGTATGAGCTTTTTGATCTGTTGCTGAATTCTGTTTGGAAAAATTTTGTTGAGGATTTTTGTATCTATGTTCATCATTGATATTGGCCTGTAGTTTTTCTTTTTTTGTGTTATCTTTGTCTGGTTTTGGTATCAGGGTGATGGTAACCTTGTAGAATGAGTTTGGAAGTGTTCCTTCCTCTGCAATTTTTTCAAAGAGTTTGAGAAGGATAGGTATTAGCTCTTCTCTAAAAGTTTGGTAGAATTCTATGATGCCATCTGGCCCTGGGCTTTTGTTTTTTGGGGGGAGACTTTTGGTCACAACTTCAATTTCAGTGCTTGTTATTGGGTTGTTCATAATTTCTATTTCTTTTTGGCTCAGACTTGGAAGATTGAACTTTTCTAAGAATCTGTCCATTTCTTCTAGGTTATCCATTTTATTGCCATATAGTTGTTCATAATAGTCTCTTATAATCCTTTGTATTTCTACAGTCTTTTGTAACCTCTCCGTTTTCATTTCTAATTCTGTTGATTTGATTCTCCTCTTCTTGACGAGTCTGGCTAAAGGTTTGTCAATTATGTTTATCCTCTCAAAGAACCAGCTTTTAGTTTTATTAATCTTTACTATTGTTTCTTTCATTTCTTTTTCATTTATTTCTGCTAGGATCTTTATGATTTCTTTCCTTCTACTAATTTTGGTTAATTTTTTGGTTTCTTTTCCAGTTCTTTTAGGTGTAAAGTTAGATTGTCTACTTGATGTTTGTCTTGTTTCTTGAGGTAAGATTGTACTGCTATAAACTTACCTCTTAGGACTGCTTATGCTACATCCCATAGGTTTTGTGTTGTCGTGTTTTCATTGTCATTTGTTTCTAGAAATTTTTTGATTTCCCTTTAATTTCTTCAATAATCTGTTGGTTATTTATAAATGGGTTGTTTAATCTCCATGTGTTTGTGTTTCTTACAATTTTTTCTTGTAATTGATATCTAGTCTCATAGCATTGTGGTTGGAGAAGATGCTTGATATGATTTCAATTTTCTTGAATTTACTGAGGTTTGATTTGTGAGCCAAGATGTGGTCTATCCTGGAGAATGTTCCATGTGCATTTGAGAAGAAGTTGTAATTTTCTGCATTTGGATGGAATGTTCTGAAGATATCAATGAGATCCATCTCATCTAATGTATCATTTAAGACTTGTGTTTCCTTATTAATTTTATGTTTTGATGATCTGTCCATTGGTGAGAGTGTGGTGTTAAAAACTTCTACTATTATTGCATTTCTGTCAATTTCTCCTTTTATGTCTGTTAGTGTTTTTCTTATGCACTGAGGTGCTCCTATGTTGGGTGCATAGATATTTACAATTGTTATGTCTTTCTCTTGGACTGATCCCTTGATCATTATGTAGTGTCCTTCCTTATCTCTTGTAATCTTTATCTTAAGGTATATTTTGTCTGATACAAGGATTGCTAATCCAGCTTTCTCTTGCTTCCCATTTTCATGGAATATATTTTTTCATCATCTCACTTTCAGTCTATATGTGTCGTTAGGTCTGAAGTGGGTTTCTTGTAGACAGAATATACATCAGTCTTATTTTGTATCCATTCAGCCAGTCAACATCTTCTGGTTGCAGCATTTAATCCATTTATAGTTAAAGTAATTATTGATATATATGTTCCTATTGCCAACCTATGGAATGAGGTTCATGACATTGTACAGGAGACAGGGATAAAGACCATCCCCATGGAAAAGAAATGCAAAAAAGCAAACTGACTGTCTGGGGAGGCCTTACAAATAGCTGTGAAAAGAAGAGAAGTGAAAAGCAAAGGAGAAAAGGAAAGATATAAGCATCTGAATGCAGAGTTCCAAAGAATAGCAAGAAGAGATAAGAAAGCCTTCCTCAGTGATCAATGCAAAGAAATAGAGGAAAACAACAGAATGGGAAAGACTAGAAATCTCTTCAAGAAAATTAGAGATACCAAGGGAACATTGCATGCAAAGATGGGCTTGATAAAGGACAGAAATGGTATGGACCTAACAGAAGCAGAAGATATTAAGAAGAAGTGGCAAGAATACACAGAAGAACTATACAAAAAAGATCTTCACGACCCAGATAATCACGATGGTGTGATCACTGACCTAGAGCTAGCCATCCTGGAATGTGAAGTCAAGTGGGCCTTAGAAAGCATCACTATGAACAAAGCTAGTGGAGGAATTCCAGTTGAGCTATTTCAAATCCTGAAAGATGATGCTGTGAAAGTGCTGCACTCAATATGCCAGCAAATTTGGAAAACTCAGCAGTGGCCACAGGACTGGAAAAGGTCAGTTTTCATTCCAATCCCAAAGAAAGGCAATGCCAAAGAATGCTCAAACTACCGCACAACTGCACTCATCTCACATGCTAGTAAAGTAATGCTCAAAATTCTCCAAGCTAGGCTTCAGCAATACATGAACCATGAACTTCCTGATGTTCAAGCTGGTTTTAGAAAAGGCAGAGGAGCCAGAGATCAAATTGCCAACATCCGCTGGATCATGGAAAAAGCAAGAGAGTTCCAGAAAAACATCTATTTCTGCTTTATTGACTATGCCAAAGCCTTTGACTTTGTGGATCACAATAAACTGTGGAAAATTCTGAAAGAGATGGGAATACCAGACCACCTGACCTGCCTCTTGAGGAATCTGTATGCAGGCCAGGAAGCAAGAATTAGAACTGGACATGGAACAACAGACTGGTTCCAAATAGGAAAAGGAGTACGCCAAGGCTGTATATTGTCACCCTGCTTATTTAACTTCTATGCAGGGTACATCATGAGAAACGCTGGGCTGGAAGAAACACAAGCTGGAATCAAAATTGCCGGGAGAAATATCAATAACCTCAAATATGCAGATGACACTACCCTTATGGCAGAAAGTGAAGAGGAACTCAAAAGCCTCTTGATGAAAGTGAAAGTGGAGAGTGAAAAACTTGGCTTAAAGCTCAACATTCAGAAAACGAAGATCATGGCATCTGGTCCCATCACTTCATGGGAAATAGATGGGGAAACAGTGGAAACAGTGTTAGACATTATTTTTTGGGGCTCCAAAATTACTGCAGATGGTGACTGCAGCCATGAAATTAAAAGATGCTTACTCCTTGGAAGGAAAGTTATGTCCAACCTAGATAGCATATTCAAAAGCAGAGACATTACTTTGCCAACAAAGGTCCGTCTAGTCAAGGCTATGGTTTTTCCTCTGGTCATGTATGGATGTGAGAGTTGGACTGTGAAGAAGGCTGAGCACCGAAGAATTGATGCTTTTGAACTGTGGTGTTGGAGAAGACTCTTGAGAGTCCCTTGGACTGCAAGGAGATCCAACCAGTCCATTCTGAAGGAGATCAGCCCTGGGATTTCTTTGGAGGGAATTTTGCTAAAGCTGAAACTCCAGTACTTTGGCCAACTCATTCAAAGAACTGACTCATTGGAAAAGACTCTGATGCTGGGAGGGATTGGGGGCAGGAGGAGAAGGGGACAACAGAGGATGAGATGGTTGGATGGCATCACTGACTCGATGGATGTGAGTCTGAGTGAACTCTGGGAGTTGGTGATGGACAGGGAGGCCTGGCGTGCTGTGATTCATGGGGTCGCAAAGAGTCAGACACAACTGAGCCACTGAACTGAATTGAACTGATTGCCAATTTCTTAATTATTTGGGGTTGATTTCTGTAGGTCTTTTTTCTTCTCTTGTATTTCTTGAATATGTAAGTCCGTTTAACATTTGTTATAAAGCTGATTGGTGGTACTGAATTCTGTTAACTTTTGCTTGTCTGAAAAGCTTTTTATTTCTCCATCAATTTTGAATGAGATCCTTGCTGGGTACATTATTCTTGGTTGTAGGTTTTTCCCTTTCAGTACTTTAAATATATCTTGCCATACTCTTTTGGCCTGCAGAGTTTCTGCTGAAAGATCAGCTGTTAAGCATATGGTGTTTCCCTTGTATGTTACTTGTTGCTTCTCCCTTGCTGCTTTAGATAGTCTTTCTTTTTGTTTAGTCTTTGCTAGTTTGACTAGTATGTACCTTGGCGTGTTTCTCCTTGGGTTTATCCTGTATGGGACTCTTTGTACCTCTTGGACTTAAATGACTATTTCTGTCTCCATGTTGGAGAAATTTTCAACCATAGTCTCTTCAAAAGTTTTCTCATACCCTTTCTTTTTCTCTTCTTCTTCTGGGACCACTATAATTCGAATGTTGGTGTATTTGCTGTTGTCCCAGAGGTCTCTGAGACTATCCTCAGTTCTTTTCATTCTTTTTACTTTATTCTGACATTCAGAAGTTATTTCTACAATTTTATCTTCCAGCTCACTGATTCATTCTTCTGTTTCAGACATTCTGATATTGATTCCTTCTAGAGTATTTTTAATTTCAGTAATTGTATTGTTTGTCTCTGCATGTTTATTCTTTAATTCTTCTATGTCTTTGTTAATTGATTCTTGCATTTTCTCCATTTTGTTTTCAAGGTTTTTGATCATCTTTACTATCATTATTCTGAATTCTTTTTCAGGTAGTTTTCCTATTTCCTCTTCATTTATTTGGACTTCTATGTTTCTAGTTTGTTCCTTCATTTGTGTAGCATTTCTCTGCCGTATTTTTTTTTTTTTTAAGTTATTGCATTTGAGGTCCTTTTCCCAGGCTTCAAGGTTGAATTCTTTCTTCCTTTTGGTATCTGCCCTCCTAAGTTTGGCCCAGTGGTTTGTGTAAGCATTGTATAGGGTGAGATTTGTGCTGAGTTTGTTTGTGTTTGTTTTCCCTCTGATGGCCAAGGCTGAATGAGGTGGTAATCCTGTCTGCTGATGATTTGGTTTGTATTTTTGTTTTGTTTGTTATTTAAATGAGGTAGCACAGTGGTGCTACCGGTGATTGGGTTATGCCAGGTCTTGTATTTAGTGGTTTCCTTTGTTTGAGTTCTCATTATTTGATACCCCCCTGGTAGTCTATGGTCTTGGAGTCAGTGCTCCTACTCCAAAGGCTCAGGGCTTAATCTAGAGTTTTGTGTGGGTCTATATATTCTTTTCTTCTGGTCAGGTACTCCTGTCTACTCTCAGCTGGTGTTTTGCATGCACTTCTGCGTCTGAAGGTGTATTCCTGATGGATCCATGGAGAGAGATGTACTCCATGTCCACCTACTCCTTCACCATCTTCTTCTCTGGCTTTATAGTTTTAATCTAAAAGGGAAATTTAATTTCTCCTATAATTTATGACATCCCTTAAAGAAGATATTTCTAACTATTTTAAGTTTGATTATTTACACCTTGAATAAGATTAACCACCATTTCTTTAAACTTACTTGAATAAAACTTCCTGCACTTAAAAAACTGCTGAAGATCTACACATCATTTCTCTGATCTTATTTCCTGTCATTTAATTAGCATGTTCTTGCTCTACCAAGAGCTTCCCAGGTGGTGCTAGTGGTAAAGAACCTGTCTGCCAATGCAGGAGACATAAAAGACATGGGTTCAATCCCTGGGTTGGGAAGATCCAATGGAGGAGGGCATGGCAACTCACTCCAGTATTCTCACCTGGAGAATACCCTGGACAGAGGAGCCTGCTGGGCTACAGTCCATAGGATCAAAAAGAACAAGATAAGACTGACGTGACTTAGCATACACGCTCTACCAAAGCTGCATTCCTGACCATTCTCCAAATTCAACTATTTATCTGCATATTACCTTACTCTTGATTCATCTCCCTGCAAAGTTGTTCTCTCTAAAGATATACACAGCTTGTTCACTCACTTTTTTTGGTCTATGAAGAAATGTCATTCTATCATAGAAGCCTTCTCATATTAATTTTGTTCACTGAAGATACCCTTTATTCTTGGAGAAGGAAATGTCAACCCACTCCAATATGCCTGCTTGCAAAATCCCATGGATGGAGGAGCCTGGCAGGCTATAGTCCATGGAATTGCAAGAGTTGGACATGACTTAGTGGCTAAACCACAAGCACCACCCTTATTCTACTTATTTCTTGACTTATACTTATCACCATCTGACAAATTCTGATTTTTTTTTTTTAAATCTAGGGTCATGACAACAGAGAATCCATTTGGTTCACAGTGTATGCCCAAAAGAAGAAAATTTCTGGCATGAAACTGGTTTCAGCAAATATTTGCAGAATGAATGAATGAATGTATGCCACATATTATATTAAATTCTTTACCATTCTATTATTTCAATCAATTAATACATCAACTAATTTTCTAGATGAAGAAGCATAAGCTCAAAAAGGTTAAAATAATTTGGTATTTCAAAGTTTGAAAATTTATGTAAACTCTGCTAGTCTGCCCATAATAATCAGCCATGATGTTCAAAGACTGACTTCCCTGACATATGTCATACTGGGTGAGTTCTGAAAAAATAAGGATGTGATGTAAAGATCAAGGGGAATTTTGGAACAAAATACATAATTAAAGGAAGGCTGACCTAGATGAAACTTCCAGGGTTCTCAAGGTGAAGGTAAGATTGAGAATAGAGATTCTGGACTGGAAAGTAATTATAGATGTGGTATCACATTACAGTGGCAGAGAAAGGTGAAAAAAGGGTGAAGATAAAAAGCAAAAAGGGAAGCATGCTTTGTTAACTAATGAGAATTTTCCTTACATAATAGGACTAACTAACTCGTGTCTTTGAAAAGTGAAAGTGAAAGTCACTCAGTCATGTCTGACTCTTTGCGAGCCCATGGACTATACAGTCCATGAAATTCTCCAGGCCAGAGTACTGGGGTGGGTAGCTGTTCCCTTCTTCAGGGGATCTTCCCAAACCGTTGGGACTGAACCCAGTCTCCTGCATTGCAGGCAGATTCTTTACCAGCTGAGCCACAGGGGAAGCCTCGTGTCTTTATCTCTAGACATATTTCAGAAGTGAAGTGGCTATCTCTGTCAAAATTATTCCAAAAAGCATTCTTATCTTGCTTTGGTATTTTTATTATTAGCTGAAATGAGGACAATCTTATAATGTTTATATCTGCTAATGTTTCTAGCCTGCAGAAGAGGTCTCCTTCTCTCCAGGTCTAGTAACCTTGAATACAGTAGCATTTAACAATTGCTAACTTAGGACAGTGATGAGATGACTCAGTAGAGACCTGGCCTTTCCTTTTGAACTAGAATATTTGTTTTATCAGATCGACTGATAAATCAGGTGTTAAGGAAAGAGATTTAGCCACTGAGTCAGCAGCAGTCAAGCTGTCAAAATCTTCCACTTGTAGCTGGTGAATGTACTTAAATTATCAAGCCTGCATGAGAGATAAAATACACTGTCCTAATCATCTCAGAGCATTGTGACAAATGCACAACCATACAGTCTATTTGGTTATAAGAAATTTGCATTTAATAGATATTAATTTTCCTTTACTCTGAGTAGACACTTGAATTTCTGGATTTTCCTGTTATTTTGATTAATTTTTTTAAAATTTATGTTTTCCACAACCTTGTCTTCTAGATTAAGATGAATTTCAAATGTACAAAATAGATCCCATAAGGCTTTTCTCAAAATATTAAATTGTTTATCTTCTACATTTCAAGTCACATAACTAAATCTTCATGTAGAAATGGCAGGGGATTAAAAGAAGATAAAAATTTTAAAAGAATACTTCATAAGTGTCATATTTTCTTTTCTGATTTTCAAGAAATTGTCACGGTTAAATATACCTATTCCATTACCATGCCAATCTACTAACAGCTCTGAATAAGATTAAACAAACTGCATTGGAACTTGGGGAGTTTCTGTAAATTGAACTCATAGCTACTCATCAAGCTATTGTGGAGGGATTTTTGGTAACAAATATAAGCAGCTATTTTTTGAGTTTTGATCTTTCCAATATAAAGGAAATCAAGTTTACTGTACCAAGTGCTAACTTTTGGACTTAATAAGATACTTTATCAAGGCTACTTCTACAAAGTATGTACATATTTGGATAAATATTTTTCTCCTGCTTTACATATTCCAAGATGATAAATGATCATAAATGTATCAATATTAGCACTTTAAATGCATGATACTTACAACTTAGTACTTTCAATGCTACTGACAAAGTCTATGGTTTATAACTTGCTGCTCAGTCACTAAGTTGTGTTCGACTCTTTGCGAGCCCATGGACCATAGCTTACAAGACTCCCCTGTCCTTCACTATCTCCCAGAGTTTGCTCAAATTCATGTCCATTAAGTCCGTGATAGTATCTAACCATCTCATCCTCTGTCACCCCTTCTCCTCCTGCTCTCAGTCTTTCCCAGAATCAGGGTCTTTTCCAATGAGTCATCTCTTCTCATCAGATGGCCAAAGCATTGAGACTTCAGCATCAGTCCTTCCAATGCATATTCAGGGTTGATTTCCTTTAGGGTTGACTGGTTTGATCTTCTTGCAATAACTTGAAATAGAGGCTATACAATCTTTCCATTATTTCTTTCTGAAATTACAATAGTCTTTCTATATAATCTCTAATGAGGAATTAGAAATTAGCACTGCTTATTAACATGTAGCAGTTCAGTAGAGGTTAAAGGCTGTACTGTGAAAACAAATGGGTAAGCTCCTTAGTACCACACAGGGATAGCAACAGAAAAAAAGTATGTCTGGGTAATCTGAACAATTGTGTTACAAAATACTGTAGTTTAAGATATAAGAAGTATATACTATGGTAAATGCTCCAGTGACCTTCGGGCCATGTGTTAATTTTGTCTTTATGTCTGGGCTCAACATTAATTATGTTTGTAATAAATTAAAACTATTTTCTTTATTGAATGGAAAGAAAAGGGTGAGAGAAAAGCTTCTTCCTAAGAAAATGGGATGGAATACATAATTGAGAAAGTAAGGTAGAGAGATATGATAATGCAAGAAAGGAGGCAATTAAGAGCAAAAGAATAATATTACAGAGGGGAAAAGAAAAGAAGGAAAAACTGGAATCATTTTACAGAGATGCTTTTACTTCAAAAGAGAAGAGGGTGAGGTTTGATCTTCTGAAAATAAAGATTCCATATATTTTGAGAAGGTTAATTCAACAGTGTGACATGGTGAATATCACAAATGTACTATAATACTTTAAGTATATGAAAACATACTATAAAACAAATGTGCTAAAACATTACTATATAGTATATACTCCATGTACCTATTAATCTCCTTCATTGATTTTACCTGATTCAACTGATAGAAACAGGAGAGGATAAGTCTTCAAACCTTGGCAGGAAATTGAAAGGAGGTCCAGATCAGTCCTCCATTCTTAGATTTGAAATATACAAGTTTGGTATCATAATTAGGAAAACATAAATGATTCAGTAGACATTTTCATAAACAGGATCTGTTTCCTGGATCATACATGATTCACCACGACAAAGTAATGGGCTCCAAACTAGGACCATAGGGTATTTCGTAACATTTTAGTGTGTATGTCATGAATGTTTTGTGCATGTCTTGATGATCTTGTGAAAAGATCTTTTAAGTGAAAAAGAGCAAATGTCCCCATAGTAAGGTGACAGAATCAGAGGAGTTAAAGTATGACAATGTGCAAATGAAATGCTGAAAATGAGGAGAATAAAAAGCAGCAAGGAGAAGGCAGGTACCTAAGTGTCTGGGATGCTGAGCAGTAGAGGCTAGGCATCAATGGCTTATCCTAACTCAAATTACCCTCACTCATGCTCTTTGATCTGTGCTCTGCTTTGCTTCCATCTTTGATATCTCAGTGAAAGATCTTTTGCTTTTCTTCTTCAAGAGAAGAAAATGTGAATTTATGTCATCTTGCCCTTTATAGTATGCCATCAAACTTAAGCTCTTTTCCTATAATTCAATATCATTTTCCTTGGCATGTTCAAGTTTCTGCCAGTATAAAAAAAATAAAAATTTCAAGCAATCAAGTAGACCTCTTTCTAATTGGTAGTCCATTTGTCTACTTCCATTTATAGCAAGATTCTTTAAACAGCTTTTTCATTCATTATCTCCAAATTTGTTCTCTCCAATTCTCTACTAAAAGCTAAAAAATTTAGTTTCTTTATCTACTATTTCACTGAAAGTGCTGTGGCAAGCTACACAAATTATCTTCTACTTTGTTAAATGAATTATTTCTAATCCCTATTTTATTTGACCTTTCTGCAGGGTTTGCCAGATAAATAATTCTCTCTAAGGAGCCTTTCCCTGTGATTGCCATGACACGATGATTTTCATGTTCTACTTTTCTCATTGCTTTCTTTTCAGAACCTGACATGGTCTTCTCATTATCTGAAAATGTTTTAAATGTTGGATGTTTTCTGGGTTAAAATCCTTGAAAATCATTTGGATTTCCACTTTCTCCTTTGGGATTTTCATTCATTGCCATGACACCCAGTAAATTCTAATGATACCCACCAGCATATCTATTTTGAGAACTTCAGATGCATTTATCTGACTTTGCCCAAAATAGATATGGTGTGAAATAAATTAATTAAAAAAATGAGTTAATATCTAAGGCTATTTTCTTGTTTTGACTATTAATTTTTGTATATTCTTGGAATTTACACAAAATGAGACATATTTATGGTAATTTTACATGTGCAATATATATTATCTAAATAAATTCTCATCACTGATTCTCTAATATAGAGAGAGGTACATTGTTTTTTAAAATTAATTTTTATTGGAGTATAGTTTATTTTCAATGTTGCATTAGTTTCTTCTGTACAGCAAAGTGAATCAGTTATACATATACATATATCCAGTCTTTGCAGATTCTTTTTCCATATAAGTCATTACAGAATATTGAGTAGAATACCCTGTGCTATACAGTAGGTTCTTTCTATCTATATTATGTATAGTAGTATGTATATGGGGCTTCCCTGGTGACTCAGATGGCAAAGAATCTGCCTGTAATGCAGGAAACTGTGGTTTGATCCCTAGGTTGGGAAGATCCCCTGGAGAAAGAAATGGCTATCCACTCCAATATTCTTGCCTGGAGAATTCCATGGACAGAGGAGTCTGGTGGTCTGCAACTAGCACACACACACAGTTTATGTGTGTCAATTCCAATCTCCCAATGTATTCTCAACCCCCCTTCCCCTTAGTAACCGTAAGTTTGCTTTCTACACCTGTGACTCTATTTATGCTTTGTAATTAAATTCATTTGTACAATTTTTTTTTTTAGATTCCACACACAAGTGTTATCATATGATATTTGTCTCTGTCTGACTTACTTCACTCAGTAGGACAATCTCTAGGCCCATCTATGTCATTGGGAGTGACATTCTTACATTTATGCTTATTTTACATGTGTAACATGTTATTTTAAACAAATTCATATCACTGATTTCTTACATATAGAGAGGTACATTCTTAAAACTCAATGCAATGGAATCTGGATGTATACAAGTATCAACCCAAATGTGTAAGTGTGTTCTCTCTCAACAGCCCACATGAAATATGCATTGCATTTTAAGATCTTATTTTAATATAAAAACTACTGCAGTGAAATCTAGGTGTCTCAACCCTGGACTCACTGATCTCTTCTATTTGTATCCCAAATATAATTGTGTTTGGGGAATTGGAGAAACACAACTTGAATTCTTTTTTCAAACAGCTTTTGTAGAACCAGCTGCAGGACTGATGTAATGCTCAAAGCTACAGGAAATTGAAACATAAATTTCTAAATTTCTACTATATAACAGGTTAGTTTCCTACCTATAACATTGAATTAGAGTATAATTTCACATATTGCTTTTTTTTTTCTTCTTTTTTAAAGAAAGAAACCTTCATTTCCTTCCTCCAGTCTATTTTTTTTTTTTTTCCCCACTAGCTTGCTCTGCTCAGAGACATCAAACTTAAAAAACATCAAAAATGGCATGGGAGCTGAGCTGTTCTCACTAGAGAATTGCTTTCTTGTTGTGATTCTTATGCAGAGAAAGAGCTGAACTTTTGGATTTAAGTTCAGTTTAGCTTTCTGTAGCAATAAATTTTCCCCCAATTTATTTGACATCCCCAAAGAAATGCTGGAAAAATTGACTTTCTGAGGGAAACCTGCAGAATCTAGAAAACTTTGACCATGGAGTTTAAAACAAAGAAGTATGGCAAATTATGATTTGTTTGTTTTGATTTATCAAAGAGCGCTGTCCTGAGATAAGAACAGGATTGATTTTTTAAACTTTTAAGAAATTACTCAGTCCTAGAAAACATGAGAATTGCCTTTTAATCATTTTGCCTAGAGATTCCATTGACTTGAATGAATATTACATCTCATTTCCTACAGGAGAGTATCAGAATTAATTTAGTTTCACAAACTCTTGTCTTTAATAACGAGATTGTGTAAGTTATTTGAAAGTATGAAACATAAATGTTAAATTACACATTCAAAGGCTTTGGAATTTGTTTTTAGAATAAGCAACACTGAAAAATCTTGCACTGCTTTCATGGTTCAATTTTTGTCAGCCTAGTGTGCAAAATAAATAGTAAAGCTCAGGGTTATAGCTTTTCTGCTTATATATGTGCTGACAGATTGTGCTTATCAAAGTCTAGAGGTTCAGGAAAGGTGGCGCAGCAATCATCCTTGGTTCAGCCATGGCTGTCTTTAGCACTACAGTGGTTTTGACAAAAATGCAAATTGACCTCAAACTGCCCTTGAAAGTGGTAAGCTAGATATGGCAAGTGTATGCCACTCGACCTCAAATCCAAGCCTTCCAAAGCAGTAAGAATTGGTTGCTAAGTAAACCTGTTAAATGTATCTGTTTACCAGTTAAATAGATGAAAAGAGTTTATATGTATTGAATGCATTTACTGATTAAAATGCTTTACCTTGAGAGTGACTGCAATACTAAACAGGGAAATAGAAAAAAAAAAAAAATTCTTTTTTAGTATGTGAGGCTAAGGTGATGTGATTCTCAGCACATAACACTTAACTTGAAAATCAGCATTTGTACAAAACTATTTATTTAAGGTAAGATGAAAGTAAAACTACTCTTCATTTTAAAACACTTGCTTCAGCGGACCATATTTTCAATTTATCTAAGACTGTACATTTTGCTGAGCTAACATGGATAACAAAGAAAATCATCAATGCTCAAATATAGTGTCAGTGTTTCCATGGAGACCAAAGAAAGCATAACCTTTGAGATCAAATATTTGAGAAAGGCTAAATACCACACCATACATAAGGTGAAGAGTGAGTGGGAAGAAATGAAACAAGTGATGGAAATGCAATTTTATATATGCCGTGCTTAATATGCATAAACTGAATTCTTTATTCTCCTTTAATTCTCCCAAAAAATTATGGTGTGTGATGTAGTGAGCACTGAGTACCCTGACCCTGAAGTCAGAACACTTGGGTTTTAGGACTGACTCTCACTTAACAGCTGCATGTCTTAGAGCAAGTATCATAATTCAGTTATTAATTCCATTCAAGGAGCTTAAAAGAGGGATAATCAATCAGAATTATAAGAAGTTCAAGAGCTACAGGTCTAAATCTAGCAGAGATGTCAAGCTGCCTTGCCTACATCTTTTTTTGTTTTATTTTTTCTTTTGGCCTTCCAGATGGGCAAAAATGAGCAATTTTCAATTTGCTAATACTGTGTATCACCTTAGCTCTAGTCATTGACAATCTGCACCTCTTTGTCCTAGAATCTGGTTCTACTTTTGCACGGTGGAATATAGTAGTGTGTTGGGATTCTTCAGTTTTCTTCTTATGTTGTTTGTGAGATCATATAAAGGAGACACTTGACATTATTTCAAAAACTGATTTCAGAACTATCTAGGATGGAACTGCTGATTAGGCAGCTCTGGTTAGAAAAATTCTACCAGAAGTTCCTTGAGTAGAATTCATCCTTAACAGTATGGATATGTGAAGGGACAAAATTAAAGAGAGAGAGAATACATAAGGAAAAGAGAGGAATTTGGCTTTTCATTTGAAATGGAGAAAGTGCTTTAAACAAGAGAAGAGAAGAGGGGGAGAGAAATCAGTAGACTGAAGGGAAGTTTCTCAGAGGTCATGTAGCCACAACATACTTAACAAGCCCACCTGAAACTATCACAACATTGTTATTTGGCTATATGTGCAAGCTCAGTCACTTCAGTCATGTTTGACTCTTTGAGACCCTATGGACTATAGCCCAGCAGGCTCCTCTGTTCATGGGATTCTCCAGGCAAGAATACTGGAGTGGGTTGCCATACCCTCTTCCAGGAGATCTTCCCGACTCACAGATTGAACCCACATCTCCTGCATTGCAGGTGGATTCTTTACCCACTGAGTCACCTGGGAAGCCCATTAGTCAACTATACACAAATACAAAATGAAAAGTTAAAAAAAAAAAAAAAAGAGTAATCTCTCCTGTGCCACTTGAAGCTGCCACATTTCTGTGATGAAATCCACATCCAAATCATCCTGTCTTCAGTAAGTTAGTGAACTTCTCTCAATACTTCGTGTAATGAGGGAGATGGGATCGTCTTGTTACTAGCAAAAAAAAAAATAATCTTCATTTGCAAACCTTTATTGAGTATCTTCTATGTGTTAGGCATTGTGCTCAGTGCTGGAGACAGTCATTTTAGGAAGAGGTGTTTAGGAAGTTTCTTACTCAATTGGGCAAGCATTTAAGGTGGCCATTTGTTGTTTCTCTGGTGTTCATTTGTGTTCGACTCTGTGACCCCATGGACTGCAGCATGCCAGGCTTCTCTGTCCTTTACCAGCTCCTGGAGCTTGCCCAAACTCACGTCCGTTGAGTCATTGATGCCATCCAACTATCTCGTCCTCTGTTGTCCACCTTCTCCTCCTGCTTTCAGTCCTTCCCAGCATCAGGGTGTTTTCCAATGAGTCAAGTTCTTTGCATCAGGTGGCCAAAGTATTGGAGTTTCAGCTTCAGCATCAGTCCTTTCAATGAATACTCAGGACTGACTTCCTTTAGGATGAACCAGTTTGATCTCCTTGCAGTCCAAGGGCCTCTCAAGGGTTTTTTCCAACACCATAGTTTAAAAACATCAATTCTTCAGTACTCTGCCTTCTTTATGGTCCAACTCTGACATCCATACATGACTACTGGAAAAACCATAGCTTTGACTATATGGACCTTTGTTGGCAAAGTAATGTATCTGCCTTTGAATATGCTGTCCAGGTTTGTCATAGCTTTTCTTCCAAGGAGCAAGCATCTTTTAATTTAAATAGCAAGGTGCCCCATAGTAAGTGCTATAATTGAAATATACATGGGTACAATGGAAACATGGGTGATGAGCATTTACATTACACAACTCTAAAGAAAGATGTCTTAGAAAATATGATTCTAGAATCTTACTTTTAAATAATGGAATTCAGTCTCTTTATCTATAAAATAGGGAATGTTGTAATGACTCCAACTGCTTCCCAATAATGTTCTATGGAGCAAATGTGATAGTAAAAGCACTATGTAGCTAGGAAAGTGCTGCATAGCTAGGAAAGCACTACATATACATGTATTGGTATATATTAACATATCTAGATATTAAATAGCCCTGCAGCAGTAAGGCTAGAATCAAGAAAAATCAGATAAATATAAATTTATCAGATGATATTAATGAGATATTAATCACTTATTATACATTCATTTAATAAAGAATAAATCTGTTTGCTTTTTAAAAATTGCATGTAGTTTTAAAATGTGTTAATTAAGTTGTATTAGGTTGAACCATGTGAAATTGCTATTTTGGTTCATTAAAGACAGCTGAATGTTAGCAATTTCTCATGCTTCAACCTAATATATACATTGGACATACTAGTTTAACTTTTCAGAAACTTAATGTTACGTTGCATGTAATCAACAGCCATAACTGCTTGGCACTAAAAACTCATAGTGATTATGGAGAGTAGTTAATATAATTATTGTTACAAAGTTTGCTTCAAAAATTTTCTTAATGCAAGTTGGCAAAACTTTTGCATTTCTTTTTCTTATCTTCTGCATTTAATTTTGCAATTACATGCATCAATTTCTTAGAAGGTATATTAAAGGATTTTAAACTTATATACAAACAAATCACTTGTTCTCTGTTAACATAAATCATTTGAATTTACCTAACTGCCTAGGGGTTGGGGAGCCTGGTGGTCTATGAGGTCGCACAGAGTCGGACACAACTGAAGCGACTTAGCAGCAGCAGCAGCAGCAGCCAGCAGCAGCAGCAACTGCTAAAAATAACTTCTGGTTGCCGGCAGTCTGGTCTTTCTCTTTGGAGGTTAGATTAATACTTCTGCAGAAAGTTTTTCCAATACTCATCCAATATTAATGATAACTACTAGGGAGGAAACTTTGTAACTTCCACTCCACAACACTCTCTCCTATCAGTTCAGTTCAGTTCACTCAATCATGTCTGACTCTTTTTGAGCCCATGGACTGTAGCACGCCAGGCTTCCCTGTCCATCGCTAACTCCCAGAGTTTACTCATACTTATGCCCATTGAGTTGGTGATGCCATCCAACCATCTCATCCTCTGTCATCCCCTTCTCCTCCCATCTTCAATATTCCCCAGCATCAGTTCAGTTCAGTTCAGTCGCTCAGTCGTGTCCAACTCTTTGCGAACCCGTGAATCACAACACGCCAGGCCTCCCTGTCCATCACCAACTCCCGGAGTTCACCCAGACTCACGTCCATCGAGTCAGTGATGCCATCCAGCCATCTCATCCTCTGTCGTTCCCTTCTCCTCCTGTCCCCAATCCCTCCCAGCATCAGAGTCTTTTCCAATGAGTCAACTCTTCGCATGAGGTGGCCAAAGTACTGGAGTTTCAGCTTTAGCATCATTCCTTCCAAAGAAATCCCAGGGCTGATCTCCTTCAGAATGGACTGCTTGGATCTCCTTGCAGTCCAAGGGACTTTCAAGAGTCTTCTCCAACACCACAGTTCAAAAGCATCAATTCTTCGGTGCTCAGCCTTCTTCACAGTCCAACTCTCATGTCCATACATGACCACAGGAAAAACCATAGCCTTGACTAGATGGACCTTTGTTGGCAAAGTAATGTCTCAGTGAGTTCTCATCAGGTGGCCAAAGTATTGGAGTTTCAGCTTAAACATCAGTCTATCCAATGAATATTTAGGACTAATTTCTTTTAGGATGGACTTTGTAGTCTCAAGTCTCAAAGGACTCTCAAAAGTCTTCTACAACACCACAATTCAAAATCATCAATTCTTCGGTGCTAAGCTTTCTTTATAGTCCAACACTCACATCCATACATGACTACTGGAAAAACCATAGCTTTGACTAGACAGACCTTTGTTGGCAAAGTAAGTCTCTGCTTTTGAATATGCTATGTAGGTTGGTCATAACTTTTCTTCCAAGGAGTAAGCATCTTTTAATTTCATGGCTGCAGTCACCATCTGCAGTGATTTTAGAATAAAATAAATAAATAAATAAAGTCTGTTACTGTTTGCACTGTTTCCCCATATATTTGCTATGAAGTGGTGGGACCAGATACCATGATCTTAGTTTTCTGAATGTTGAGTTTTAAGCCAACTTTTTCACTCTCCTCTTTCACTTTCATCAAGAGGCTCTTTAGTTCTACTTCGCTTTCTGCCGTAAGGGTGGTGTCATCTGCATATCTGAAGTTATTGATATTTCTCCTGGCAATCTTGATTCCAGCTTGTGCTTCATCCAGCCCAGCATTTCTCATGATGTACTCTGCATATCAGTTAAATAAGCAAGGTGACAATATACAGCCTTGACATACTCCTTTCTAGATTTGGAACCAGTCTGCTGTTCCATGTCCAGTTCTAACTGTTGCTTCCTGATCTGCATACAGATTTCTCAAGAGGCAGGTCAGGTGGTCTGGTATTCCCATCTCTTTCAGAATCTTCCAGAGTTTGTTGTGTCTGCAGAAAGGCTAATTTTTCTTTCTCTATTTTTTGTATGCAGGCTGATGTTGAGACCTTTCAACTGTCACGCTGATTTTCAGTCCGAAATGTTTTAATATTTGTTGTGACTCAATGTTTTTTTTTGTTGTTGTTCAGTTGCTAATTCATGTCCTGCTCTTCGTGATCCCAAGGACTGCAGCATGCCAGGTTTCTCTGCCCTTCACTATCTCCCAGAGTTTAGTCAAACTCATGAGACAGTGATACCATCCAACCATCTCATACTCTGTCATCCCCTTCTCCCTCTTCTTTTTATCTTTCCCAGCATCAGGGTCTTTCCCAATGAGTCATCTCTTTGCATCAAGTTCCCAAAGTATTGGAGCTTCAGTTTTAGCATCAGTCCTTCCAATGAATATTTTGTGTCGATTTCCTCAATGTTTATATCCAGCCAAAATGAACATGTAAACTAAGCCTTGATGTGATGGTAGTAGGAGTCGCAGGTCTTTGGGAGGTGATTAGGTCACAAGGGCAGAGCCCTAGTGAACTATACTATCACTATTATAAAAAGACCTCTGAGATCTATCTTCTCTGTTCTGCCTTGTAAGGACACACAGCAAGAAGACAGATGTCTGTGAATGAGAAAAGAGGTTCTCACAAGACTGAATCTGCTGGTGCCTTGATTTGTCACTTTTCAGTCTCCAGAACAGTTAGAAATATCTTGTTTATAAGTCATTCAGCACATGATATTCTTATTATAGCAGACTGGATGGATGAAGATAGTATTCCTCATAGATGAGTAAACAGCTAAGCTGTCCATCAAAATCCACTACCTATTGATATATAATAATGGCCATGCATATGAGTAGACTGTATTTCCTAAACTCTCTTCCAGCTATGTATGGATATATGACTGCTGCTGCTGCTGCTAAGTTGCATCAGTCGTGTCCGACTCTGTGCGACCCCATAGACGGCACTCCACTAGGCTCTGCCGTCCCTGGGATTCTCCAGGCAAGAACACTGGAGTGGGTTGCCATTTCCTTCTCCAATGCATGAAAGTGAAAAGTGAAAGTGAAGTAGCTCAGTTATATCTGACTCTTCCAGACCCCATGGACTGTAGCCCACCAGGCTCCTCCGTCCATGGGATTTTCCAGGCAAGAGTACTGGAGTGGGGTGCCATTGCCTTCTCCGGGGTATATACTAGGTTTTCTCAAATGAATTAAGTTAGAGGTGGTACATGCCAGGATTCTAAGAGAACAGATAATCAGAACTTTAAATAATGTACTTATCTATTGATAAAAACATGATTTCCAATATTCAAACATCTTGAGTTCATGTTATTCTTATGATTATTTCAGCTATATTTTTCTTTTTAATAACCACACCCTTCAGTCTCAACTTCTACCAGTGAGGCAATAATTCATGATTGCTATATTATCTATCTAAGGCTTTATAGATATTTCTTGAAAAGGAAAGTAAAACAGTAAAAATGGGCATTTTCTTTTAATTTATTTCTTGTTGTAAATAATGGACTATGTCCATCAAGCCAATTCCATTTTTATAGTAAAAGAGCTATTTCTCCAGACTTGCTTAAGCCTATGTTCCTCAAACATTGTTCTTAAATCAGTCAAACATCATTTGATTTAGCACTTTAATAACTTGAAATTTGAAAACTTGGTAAGCTAATGGATATGTAAAGAAAATGGAAAATTATAGAGTTCAAAGTAATCAGTGATAGTTTTTCCAATACATTATTCAGAAAATTTTTAGAATTTGAGTGATAAAACCAGATTAAAAATCAATAAATGTGATATAATTAAAACACAAATGAATTGCTTATATATTTTATGTTCTTTTCTATATTTGTGTGCATTTATACACAAGTATTATACAGTTTTATCTTAATAGTTTTATTTTTTGCTTCTGTCAATATTTTAATTTGAATAACACACCACTGAAAAAGTGTGCCATAATTAGCGGTTTATATTTTATAAATTACATATCAGATCAGATCAGATCAGTCACTCAGTCGAGTCCGACTCTTTGCGACCCCATGAATTGCAGCACGCCAATCCTCCCTGTCCATCACCAACTCCCGGAGTTCACTCAAACTCACGTCCATCGAGTCAGTGATGCCATCCAGCCATCTCATCCTCTGTCATCCCCTTCTCCTCCTGCCCCCAATCCCTCCCAGCATCAGAGTCTTTTCCAATGAGTCAGTTCTTCACATGAGGTAGCCAAAGTACTGGAGTTTCAGCTTTAGCATCATTCCCTCCAAAGAAATCCCAGGGCTGATCTCCTTCAGAATGGACTGGTTGGATCTCCTTGCAGTCCAAGGGACTCTCAAGAGTCTTCTCCAACACCACAGTTCAAAAGCATCAATTCTTCGGCGCTTAGCCTTCTTCACAGTCCAACTCTCACATCCATACATGACCACAGGAAAAACCATAGCCTTGACTAGATGAACCTTTGTTGGCAAAGTAATGTCTCTGCTTTTGAATGTGCTGTCTAGGTTGGTAATAACTTTCCTTCCAAGGAGTAAGCGTCTTTTAATTTCATGGCTGCAGTCACCATCGGCCGTGATTTTGGAGCCCCCCAAAATAAAGTCTGACACTGTTTCCACTGTTCTCCCATCTATTTGCCATGAAGTGATGGGACCGGATGCCATGATCTTTGTTTTCTGAATGTTGAGCTTTAAGCCAACTTTTTCACTCTCCACTTTCACCTTCATCAAGAGGCTTTTGAGTTCCTCTTCATTTTCTGCCATAAGGGTGGTGTCATCTGCATGTCTGAGGTTATTGGTATTTCTCTCAGCAATCTTGATTCCAGCTTGTGCTTCTTCCAGCCCAGCATTTCTCATGTTGTACTCTGCATATAAGTTAAATAAGCAGGGTGACAATACAGAGCCTTGATGTACTCCTTTTCCTATTTGGAACCAGTCTGTTGACCATGTCCAGTTCTAACTGTTGCTTCCTGAACTGCATACAAATTTCTCAAGAGGCAGATCAGGTGGTCTGGTATTCCCATGTCTTTCAGAATTTTCCACAGTTTATTGTGATCCACACAGTCAAAGGCTTTGGCATAGTCAATAAAGCAGAAATATATAGAAATATTCATAAGTAAAAAATTTGAGAATTTTCTTTTTGTTGGTTTCAAGGTGTTTTGTATAGCTGAAAGCATTCTAATTTCTTACCTCCAAGTAGAAAAGGGAAACAAGGCCACTAATAAAAAGAGTATAATCTGGAAAATAACTTATTTCATTACATATAAGTGGAATTAGGCACAAGTTGGATGAAATGGTTTTTGTTTTTTTAAACTGTGTTAATAGAATTACTTTTCTGATGGGCAAAAAATTATATTTATTAGAATTCGTGTGTGTGTATGTGTGTGTGTATGTACTAAAGAGAAGACTAAGCTATTATTACTAGACATTGTAAAAAATTAATAAATACAAAGCTCCTTTAGAGTTAGAAGACTGTAAGAGGGAACTCTCATGCCCTGAGATGACAGCAGAGCCCAACAGAAAGAACAAAGACTCTTCCCTTCAGCAAAGACTCAGTTAGTGAAAAGCCATGGACTCTGTTTGCTACAGCTGTCTCAATTTCCTTTTCCTCTTTATAAAAGTGTTCTCCTCCCCTTGCCACGTGGGAACTTGAACATGGCTCACCACAGTTGCAGGCCCTGAGCTGCAATTCTCCTCTAATCCTGAATAAACCCATCTTTTCTGGAGAAATATCTAGCAGTCTACTTGTTTTAGGTCAACAACATGCTACGGGAAAATTGTAGTAAGTTGATTTTTCTTTTTTTTCAGATTTTTCCAAATAGGCCCAGATTAGATGTTTGTTCTAGATTTTTATTTTCATTGCAATATTGAAAATGAATAGGGAAACAGTTTCATTTAAACTTGAATAAACAATTGTGTCTTAGTCCCTAAATCCACTCATGATTAGAATCATCAAAACTTGGCAAATAGTTCTCTAAAGAGACTCTAGAGATTTAAGTGGTGGCAGAGTCTGATTCGCTGACAATGTTTAAGGCTGGAGTCAAGATTCTCATAAATTTTAAAAACATGGCTCCAAACTTGACCCTGTTCAATTACTTTTCTGCATTGGAAGTGATTGCAATTCTGGGTCATGTCTAGGCTGCTTGGTGTAGGTAAGATTTAAAAGCCATTTTCTGTTAAATAAATAAATAAATAAATAAAAAGCTTGCCTTACCAAGATAAATGACGTGTGTGATCATTTCTTTCCAACTGGTCTGCGGGCACTTTTTGATTAGTATTGAAATAGGAATAATGGCATATTCTGTGCCTTCTCCTATTTTTTAGGACAAAAAAATGAATGTGGATTCCATGACAGTTGGAACAGGAACAATTTTAGAAAGAATTTCTGATGTTTAGGGACAGATACTATTTATATCAGAAGTAGTCTCAGGTATGGCTTTTTTCAAGTTGTAAAGGTTGTAAAACAAAGAATAAGCTTAAAATCTCTGGATCATTAGTTTAATTCTTAGCTAATAGGAAAAGTGATCAACATGGACAGCCATGCACAATAAGAGCACAGAGTGATAGGCATATCCATAAGAAAAACAACAAAAATGAAATTTTACCAAAAATTTCTAGAAATATTTTTAACGTGTTAAATCATCATACTTCAAGACTGTTATGACAGCATTTGCTAAAAGATTCTGAGGATCTCTTCTGAAACTGATACTCACAACTATCATGCTGTAATTATGATTAGAAAACAGCATTGTGGTGTTCCATATTCATTAATCTTGGATAATTGTCACACCAAATGTGCAGTTTCAAAAGCAAATAAGATCAATTGCTGTCACTGAAAGCTTTACTCACAAATCAAAATCAATGTTCCTTTTTTTCCACTTAAGACTTTACAATTATTGGAAGACGGCAATTAGGACAAACCTTATGATTTACAGCTCTAACAGATACAATATTTCTGCTCCAGATAAACAGATTCATAATTCTCTCAGTACTAAAACATAGAAAGATACACAAAAATTTGTATATATTATTGTAGACCTGGTGAGGCCTTCTTAAGAATAGCTTTGCTATGAAACACTCCATTTTAATTCCAAAAATTTTTTATAGTAGAGAATAAATCATTCTCTCTTTATGTTGAAAATTATGCTTATTGAGGTCCAATGTCTTCTCACAGATGACAAGGATTGGGCATAAAAGGGTCGTTGCAAAATAAAACCAGCAATCAACATTCTTCACTATTAATATTCCAGTTCCATTACTGCAGAATGATTCTTAAATTTCCATCAGAATTTAGATCCCTAGTGCCTACACAAACAAAAAAATTTTTAAGAGGGAGATACGGTTCAGCATTTTAAACAATTTTTGTACCGTAAATTTAAAATCAAACAAATGTTTGTAATTTTCCTCTAAGTTTCACAGAGAAAATGAGTAGGGATTGCTGATTCTGTGAAAGATCTCATAATTCCTCCAGAACTTCTTAGGTATATGGTTTTGTCATAAGGATCAAATGTGTCATAAGGATCAAATGTCATAACCATCAAATGTGCTTCTTAAATGATATATTTGAATTTCTTCTAAAAGTGCAGGCCCCTCAGGACATTGTCCTGTTCTGATCAGGCCAGGACTTACCATACCCCAGAAAGGACAGCTGAGCAATATGGTAAAATTAAAAAAAAAAAAATGTACCTTATATATTACTTTACAAATTGTATTTACTAGTTCATTTTTATTTCATACTCATAAAAGAATATATGTAACCTAATAATCAACATATGGAATATGTCTATAAAACTAATTCTGTACATTTATCACACAACCAATTACAGAGAACATTACCAAAAGTGCTGAACTTTGCTGGTTGCATCTCTTACCTTTTCCAGTGAAGTTAAGCACTACTTGGAGTTTATGTTTATCATCCTGTTGCTCTGTTTCCATCTCCTAGTGCACACTCACAAGAAATTATCTAATGTTATATCTATGAGTAGAAGTTCTGGTTTATAAGTTATTCATATACTCTTCTTTGCTTGTTAATGCAAATCTGCTTTCCAGTTAACATTTACCAATTTAAATTCCATTAGAAATGTATAAATCCCCATTGCCCCATGTCTGAAGCAATTCTTAGAATTCTCAGAATTTAAAAACTTTTTGTGAGTGTAGATTTAAAGTGGTGTCATAGGGATAAAATTTTTCTTATCTATCTTGCAAAAGAGAATAAGTACATTTTTGTTTGCTGGTCATTGTATGTTACTCTTCTAAGAAAGTTTATTCAAGTCTTTAATTTTTTTTTTTTATTAAGCTGTTGGTCTTTTTGAATTGTAAGAATTCTTAATATTGTTTAGATATTGATTATTAATTGGTTAAAAATGCTGCAAATATTTTCCCAGTAGGTCAGTTATCTTTTTGCATTCTTTTACTAACAATAAATTTTAATTGAATATAGTTATTACATTTACCTGTTTCTTTTTGGTGAGCTCTTTTGGCATCATTTTAATTCAAACATTTAATTCAAACAGGAATCATTAGGATATTCATTTACATTTTTTAGGAATGTTTTAAAATCTGTCTTTCACATTTAATTTTCTAAAAGATTTGATGTTTGAGTTCAGTGTGATTTGTGTTCAATTTTATTTTAACTGTAGCGATAAGCAACTGTCTAAACATGGTTTACTGAATGCTCATTACGCTACTGCTTCAAAAATTCAGATGTGTCATACAGCATGTTTCTCTATTTGCATATTATTTTTCTATTCTCTTCTACTTGTCATTTGTCTATCTTTGTGCCAATAGTATACAAAATAATTAATATAGCTTGATATAAGTATTTGGAGAAGGCAATGGCAACCCACTCCAGTACTGTGGCCTGGAAAATTCCATGGATGGAGGAGCCTGGTAGACGGCAGTCCATGGGATCGCTAAGAGTCGGATACGACTGAGCGACTTCACTTTCACTTTCCACTTTCATGCATTGGAGAAGGAAATGGCAACCCACTCCAGTGTTCTTGCCTGGAGAATCCCAGGGACGGTGGGGCCTGGTGGGCTGCCGTCTATGGCGTCGCACAGAGTCGGACACGACTTAAGCGACTTAGCAGCAGCAGCAGCAGATATAAGTATTAAAGTTCTGATATCTCTCTACCTTATTATTCCAGAATGTCCTCATTATTCTAAATAATCTGCTCTGCCTTATAAATTTTAGAACATTACAGTATACTGACGCATATATATGGAATTTAGAAAAATGGTAATGATGACCCTATATGCGAGACAGTAAAAGAGACATAGATGTATAGAACAATCTTTTGGACTCTGGGAGAAGGCGAGGATGGGATGATCTGAGAGAATAGCACTGAAACATGTATATTATCATATGTGCAACAGATCGCCAGTCCAGGTTCCATGCATGAGTCAGGGTGCTCAAGGCTGGTGCACTGGGATGACCCTGAGGGATGGAATGGGGAGGGAGGAGGGGTTCAGGATGGAGAACACATGTACACCCATGGCTGATTCATGTCAAGATATGGCAAAACTCACTACAATATTGTAAAGTAATTAGCCTCCAATTAAAATAAATTAAAAAAAAGAAATTTGGTGGTCATTTTTTAATGGTTTTTCAATTATATCTCTAAATAAATTTTTGTTGATCTGGCACTATGTTACCAGTGAAGTTTCTATTTAGTGGCAAGCATTCTCTTTACTTATTCAGATGTTCTTTAATATATTACATTTATTGAAAAAAGTTTTGGCACATATTTTTGTTAGATTCTTCCTAGTTTAACCTTATAGCAATTTACATTGTTTATTTTAAAAATATGTACATAACCTCTGGAAATAATAAATGTTTTCCTTTCCTGTTTATATTTCTGGCTAAGATCTACAATACAATGTTGAATAGAAATGTTAATAATGGCCACACTTATCTTGTTTTGAATTAATAACAGAGAAGGAATACTTATTTCTTCATTAAACAATATGTCAGATTTTGGTTTGTATCATACATCTTTTCTTCTTTGTGCAGCATGTCCAATTTTTAAAAAAATTAAGAATTGGTATTAAATTTCATGAAATATAATTACTGCTTTAATTGAGCTGATTATATGATTTAGGAATTTTAATCATTAAAGTGATTTTATTAATTAATTGAACATCTAATGTAAAGTTAATGATATATTTCTTAGATAAAGCAAACTTAGTCATGATATTTATTTGTTTAGTACTTAATCATAATTGGTTGCATGCTTAACATGCTTACCAATCTACATTTTATTCCTTCTGGCAAAACATACAAAAAGTTTAGAACCCATGAGTTCTTATCAAACCCCCCCAACTAACATGCCATTTTTGTCCAATAGTTCAGTTTGTCTTTTTTTCTTCTAAGACACAGCAACGTTATTGTGTTATTTTATCTCTGCAACTTTGGTTTAGTTTTAACTGCACGTTCACATTATTTTTTTTGGCTCACATTTCTTTCTTTTATCTCATAATTTCAATTCTGGGGTCATACATTCTTTAGGAATTTCCTTAGTGATGCCTTTGGTTGTATATGCTGCTCATGTTGTCGTACTTGAAAACTTGAAAATGTACTTCTTTCACTCTCTCTCTCTCTCTTTTGTGACACTATATGGCATGTGTCTTCATTTCCCAACCAGGATCAAACTGGCACCTCTGCATTGGAAGCACAGAGCCTTAATCACTGGACTTCTGGGAAGTCCCCATCCTTATTTTGAAAAGTATTTTTTTTCTGACTTCAAAAACCCTAATGACAGTTATTTTCTCTCAACTTTGCAAAAATACAACTCTAAATTCTTTCAGTGCTCTTTTTTGGTATTTGCTCATAGTGCAACATTAGCTTTCATATCCATTGCTGGTATCTATTAAGCATCCCTTGTACCAGCCAGGAAGCTTCACTTGGTGCCCATTTTAGTCCAGAGTTACTTTTGGTTGTCTAAGGCGAAGATATTTCTCTTTCATGTGAGTTCAGCAATGCCGTGAAATGTATGTGTAACATCTCAGAGGTAGTTGTATTCTATTAATAATAAAAGGGCTTTATTAATATATGGTTCTCCAAACTGACATAGAAATACTATTACTTTAAATTTGATAATATCACAAGTATAATATTACCACCCCAAAATAAACCATTTCACTACAAGCAAAACAAAATTAGCTACTAACATGAATACTTGATCCAAATTTGAAGTAATTGTAACAGAGCATTTCAGTGGGACATGATTTCTATACCTATAATAGAATCTGCAGGAAGTCCTAGAATGATCTATTCTTGCCTGGAATTTTAAAATCTACTAGCATTTTCAAGCAATATGTATAATGAGAAAGAGTATCTGGATAACTCAAAATAAACTATAAAGTTGGTAACCTGAAACATCTACGAAGCATCTTGCTTTCCCTGACTGAAAGGAATTTTTCTTTATTTAAATTGCTCTCCAAATTAGGGTGTGGAATACAAAGGAATGATAAAAGTGACAGAAAAATAAACTCTCCAATTGATTTATTTTATCCTATTAAATGCAAAATTACTCAATGTCTGCTATGTTTAAAGATTTTGTTACACTCTATTATAATGAGGTTGATATTAGTACATGTGTGGGGAGAAATGATTAGCACAGGTGTTTGTGGGTTCTTATTCTTGGAGAGAAACACAATCCATCAAGAGCTACGCAAGATTTACAAATAATGACAGACAGTAGTGATGATTAAGAAAGGGAAGGCAGACCTTCTTAAAGCAACTCAAATATAGGTGACTCAAGTTTCAGAGGTCCAGTAAGACACTGGATCAGTCAGTAGTAGGATTTTTTCTCCTCAGATATTTCTCCTCAGATCTTTGATACTTACCAGAATCCATTTGAGTGGGAGAGGTTTTCCATAGCATGAAGATCATATACATGAGGAACATTCTAGTATGGAAAACCTTTTATATCTTGGGATTTTATATCTGAGTTCACTGTAATTTAAGCTTTATGTTCTCTTTTTTGAGTTTCTGGAGGTGTACACTATGATGTTTTAGCCTATGGTTGGCCAGTTATTTTCCTTGTTTTGCTCTAATTAAAGGACACCTGTTGGGGTCCCATTTCTTTTCTGTCTACTGTCTTTCTAGTCCACCATAGTCACAGCCACAGAAAGAGCAAAACTTATGTTGCATCATGGGATTTTTATTGTCAATGTTACACAAGAGTAGGTAGATTGCTTTGAGCAATCTACAGATTCAATGCAATCCTTATCAAATTACCAATGATATTTTTAACAGAACTTTAACAAATAATTTAAAAATTTGTATAGAAACACAAAACACCCCAAGTAGCCAAAACAATCTTGAAAAATAAGAATGGAGCTGAAGGACTCATGTTCCTTGACTACAGTTCAGTTCAGTCGCTCAGTCATGTCTGACTCTTTGTGACCCCATCAACTGCAGCATGCCAGGCCTCCCTGTCCATCACCAACTCCTGGAGTTCACCCAAACCCATGTCCATTGAGTTGGTGATGCCATCTAATCATCTCATCCTTGGTCGTCCCCTTCTCCTCCCGCCTTCAATCTTTCCCAACATCAGGGTCTTTTCAAATGAGTCAGCTCTTTGCATCAGGTGACCAAAATATTGGAGTTTCCGATTCAACATCAGTCCTTCCAGTGAACACCCAGGACTGATTTCCTTTAGGATGGACTGTTTTGATCCCCTTGCATTCCAAGGTACTCTCAAGAGTCTTCTCCAACACCACAGTTCAAAAGCATCATTTCTTCTGCACTCAGCTTTCTTTATATTCCAACTCTCACATCCATACATGACTATTGGAAAAACCATTGCCTTGATTAGATGGACCTTTGTTGACAAAGTAATGTCTCTGCTTTTTAATATGCTGTCTAGGTTGGTCATAACTTTCCTTCCTAGGAGTAAATGTCTTTTAATTTCACGGCTGCAGTCACCATCTGCAGTGATTTTGGAGCCACCCCCAAAATAAAGTAAGCCACTGTTTCCACTGTTTTCCCATCTATTTGCCATGAAGTAATGGAACCAGATACCATGATCTTACTACAAATCTACACTAATTAAAACAGTACAGTACAGGCACAAAAACAAACACATAGCTCAATGGAACTGGATAGAAAGTTCAGAAATAAACCCACACATTTATGGTCAATTTATCTAGGATGAAAGAGCAAGAAATTACAATGGAGAAATGACAGTCTCTTCAATAAGTGGTGCTGGGACAGCTATATGTGAAAAAAAAAAGGAAAATAGAGCATTCTCTAATGCCATATACAAAAATAAATACAAAATAAAGATTTAAATGTAAAATCACATACTATAAAACTCATGGATGTTCCTTAAAATACTAAAAATAGAGCTACCTTATGATCCTGCAATACTACTCCTGGGCATATATCCTGAAAAGACATAAGCTCTAATTTAAAAAATATATATATATATATGCACCCCAAAGGTCAGAGCAGTACTAGTTACAACAGCGAAGATGTGGAAGCAAGCTAAATGACCGCTGATAGAAGAATGGATATAAAAGATGTGGTATGTATATACAATGGAATATTAATCAGCCATAAAAAATGAATGAAATAAGGTCATTTGCAGCACATGAATGGACATAGAGATTATCATACTAAGTGAAGTAAGTCAGACAATGAAAGCCAAATATCATATGATATCATTTATATGTGGAATCTAAGATTAATGATACAAATGAGCTTATTTACAAAATAGAATTAGACTTACATACATATAAAACAGGGCTTCCCTGGTGGCTCAGAAGTTAAAGCGTCTGCCTCCAATGCGGGAGACCCAGGTTCAATCCCTGGGTCGGGAAGATCCCCTGGAGAAGGAAATGGTAACAGACTGCAGTATTCTTGCCTGGAGAATCCCATGGATGGAGAAGTCTGGTAGGCTACAGCCCATGGGGTCGCAAAGAGTTGGACATGACTGAGTGACTTCACTCACATACAAAACAAACTCATAATTACCAAAGGAGAAAGGAGGGGAGGTATAAATTAAGATTTTGTGTTTAAATGATATATACCACTATATGTACAATATATAAATATAAACCACAAGGAACTACTGTATGCTATCGGAGCTATATTCAATAATTCAGTATTTTGTAATTACCTATAATGGAATAGAATCTGAAAAATACTATATATATATATGCACTGTATATATATGTATAAACACATATATATATACACACACATATATACACACACACATTATATATACTTAGCTGTACACTTGAAACTCACACATTATAAATCAACTATACTTCAATTTAAGAAAAGAGAAAAGAGTAGATAGAATGTAATAGGTTTTTTGGTGCAAATGTATTTTAAGGACATGCATAGCATCTTCTCTACAAGCTTCTCAAAATATAAAACATTTAGATAAAGCAGGCTGCATGATATTTAGAGCTTTTATTTTTAAAGTCAGAGTAATAATGTATATATATAATAATTCACCTCAGTTCTTAGTTTTGACACACACAAAGACACACAAATCAAATACAATATAAATATGTACAGTCATGTAACCACCGCCACCAAGGTAAAAACAGTTCCATCTCTTCAAGAAATAACTTATAGTCCTTTGGTGTCAATGCTTGCCTCATCCACAGTCTGAGACAGCCACTTATCTGTTTTCTGTCCCTATAGTTTTGTCTGTGTATGTGTTTTGTCCATTTTTAACATTAGTTGCTTATTGGAAATGCTTATTGAACACCTACCACATCAAAGGCATCGTTCCACACAAAATTACAACGAAGTCTATTAATATTCAACATTCATTTCTAGTCAGATTTGAATGTTGTTCAGAACAAAATAAATATCAATTTAGAAATTGCCACATATGATATGCAAATTTCTCCCATAATCACTATGCTTCTTTTTTTTTTTTAACTTTATAAATCTAAAAATGGAGACAATGATTGGTGGGAGGTGAAGCTGAGCTTGGTTCACATTAGGATTTCTTAATCAGTGAGTGATGATAATCAGTTTCTGGAACTCACACTGACTCTCAAAACACAATGCCTTTAGAGCTGTTTCAGCCATAGCTTTCAACTGCAGTTTTTCTCTGTTGCAGAAATTGAAGCGCCTAGCACTGCAAATCCCCACTGATTGTACCACCATGTATCCAGGCCTCAGCTGATTGATTTAGGTAAAATTGGCTGGAACAGATATGTACCACCAACAGAGGAAAAAATAAAACCCCAAACTCTAGCATGTTGATATACATTGTACTCCAAGTTATGCCTTTTCAAAACCAGAAGTGAAAATCAATCAAATTGTTAAGTGTTTCACTTGTGCTTTCCTTTGGAAAGATTCTAGCTTTGCAAAATGGCAGTTTATTTTTTTGGCAACGAGTTTCATATCTGAATTGATGAGCCTTTATCTTTGTCAATAAATTACTCACAATAAGTTGGTCCCTTTCACTTAGAAAGTATGGATCTAGGTAATTCTTTTCAGTTTTCCCCTTGAATAACAGTTCTTTTTTATTTTAAACCAAGGGAATTGTTTAGCATAAGTCAAACCAGAAAAGTTGAAATATGATTATACTATCTTTATAGTCAAAGAAGTATTTAATCAGATTATTCAGTCCCAATGTCAATTTATTACCAAATATATTTTCCCCTGCTTATGAATTAATATTCAAGCTGCCTCTGACTTGAAATACTTCAATCTGTTTCAAGTAAAGGAAAACAAACAAAAAAAGTTTTAAAGCTTTTATTAAGTATCTACATTCGTGTCCCTGAGCCAAACTATTATTGTCAAATAGCAAGCAATGAATCTCAATGGCTCTGAACATTTTGAATTACATCTGCATAGCTTTCTCATTTCTCCACTTACATTAAAATACAATCTTTTCTGTGGTAGGGATAATACATATTTTTATCTGCCACTGTCCTCAAAGTTATTCTAGGCACATTAGAATCTATTATTA